>NC_048320.1:15322804-15382156 GCF_013100865.1 Trachemys scripta elegans | reverse complement strand
CCCCCACTCATCCCTCCCCCACAATCCCCCCAGCCCGAGCCCCCCGAACCTCCAATTCATCCCTCCCCCAAGCCCAGCCCTCCTCCCCGAGCCCCCAATTAATCTCTCCCCTCCAGCCCCCCAGCCCAGTCCTCCCCCCAGCTCCCCAACTCATTCTGCACCCCCCCCACTCATCCCTCTCCCCAACCCCCACAACTCATCCCAACCCATCCCTTCCCCAACCCCTCAGTTCAGACCCCTTCCCCACAGTCACTGGGACAGCCCCTGAGGGCTGGGCACCTCCCGGAGGTGCCGGGTTCTGTGTTTCCGCCAGTAACTCGTTGCCTCTTGGTTCCCCTTTGCGCTTGGCTCGCTGGCCCCGTGCTGCGGTGTTTGGGTCACCAGCAGCGCAGGAGATGGGCTGAGTAAGAACTAAGGGGCGGGGGGGGGGGGGGGGGGGCGCTGAGAGCCGTTGAACCAAACTGCAAACCCTGCATGGGATGGAAACCGGGTTCCAGCCCCCATGGGCTGAACTGAACTTTATCTGGGGGCGCAGGAGGCCACTCACCTAATGCACTGAATGTTTGTAGGGTTACACCACCCCAGAGCTGGGCTCCGCAGTGCTGCCCAGGGGGAGCTACCCGGGGGAGCACCCCGCTCTGCTTTCTGGGGGGCCTGCAGTTAATTCCCCCCCTGATTTTGGGGGTGTTTTTTAATTTCTCGGCAATAGGGCGAGTTTGACTGGAATGGGATCTATTACAATAATAGCTCCAGACAGAGGCCCCAGCCAGGCGTGGAACTCAATTGAGGCAGGCTCTGTACAGACAGGCAGTCTAACCTGCCAAGATTTGTGCCTATGCGTACCGGGCTGCGGGGAGTAGGGCTACTGCAATGTGCAACATCTTCGTGTGCCTCAGTCTTTGCAGGATTGGGGCCTGAATAGATGTGATTAGAATCCAGCACACCTTGCTCTGCCAGTCCCTGGCGAGCTTTAACAGAGACACTGCTGACATGAACAAGGTCCTGATCCTGCCAGAAGAACTCTGCAGACAGACCCTAGGCCCACACACGGCCCCATTCACGTAAAAGGGGGCTCTGCTCACACAGGATCAGGGCCTACAATCCCCCACAGCATCTCTTGTCGTTAATCTGTAATGGGCGGATCAGAGACGCACACAGTTCATCATTAACTGTTATTGATAGCACACTTTGGGTGACTTAAGTTCTTTACAAATAATAATAATGGCTTTCCCCTGGTGCAAATAATGGATCTCATCAGTCAGTGAAGATGTTTCTCTCAGGCGTTGGATACCGATCTCTGTGCACTGGCCCAGAGCTGGTGGTAAGCTACCCTACTAATAATGATCTGTCAGCGTCCTCCTGCAACCAAACTTCTAGCAGCTGATTCAATAGTGAGATACGCTTGCTGAGCTGCCAGGTGGTTATAACTAGTTCTGGGGAAGCCTTTGGCACGTCCCAGAGCACCTCTCATGTCTGTGTCTAAAGCTAAGAAAAAAATGTCATATCAGGGTGCTCACCATAAGGAAAGCATGAACGAATACACAGGTATTGCCAGAGCAAAAATCAGAAAGCCAGATGTGAGCCTCCATGGGCCAATGGGTCTTTGCACCTTTTTGCCAGCCTGTTGTCTGGGTTCACCAGGGGGCCTGGTGAAATTGCACTTTCAATCACATTTGTGAGTACTTATGAAAAACAGGAGTTTTCACAGCTCTTTGCAAAGCAGGGCTTGGTTGTGTTGGGGGAGGGCCACCAGTAAGCCAAGTGGGGGGCGGGATAGCTCAGTGGTTTGAGCACTGGCCTGCTAAACCCAGGCTTGTAAGTTCAATTCTGCTGTGTCGCCCCCGCATGCATTAGCCCTTAGTCAGAAGCAGAGGTGGTAGGGGAATATGTTTTGTTCCCATGAACATTTTCAGCAAAAATTAACAACTTTTCATTTTCATTCAACATTTTCTTTTTTTTTTTTAAATCCCAGTTTTTAGACTTTTTGTTTTTGTTTTCAGTTGCCACAAAATTTTGTCAGTTCATTGTCCACCTCCAAAATTTTGTCGAAAGCGGACATTTCCCACGGCGACAAAAACGCCGTGTCTTCACTGAAAAAAAACAGTTTGAATTAAAAATGTTGACTGGTTCTACGCAAGAGTCTAAAACCTCCGCATTATTTCATGAAGAGCATCGAGTAGTATCTGCAAAGACAGAAGGCCGGTCTGCTGGCCATTTACTCATGCTGCTTCTGCCTTCGGGCAGATCCACAGGCCTGTCCTGAGCTTCCCCGGCCTTCGGCAAAGAGTTTGGTAATTTCAGCTCTGCAGTGGAGGGGCATTTCTCACTATGTATGGACCGCGTGTCTACACATTACGTGCACCGATTTTAATGAGCAGAGTTATTGAAAGAGGAAGGGCTCCTTCGATGCTAATATCTCACTGGCTGAGTTGCAGAAAGATTTACCCTAATGGCAAACTTTAATTTGTCAGCGACAGGCTGTCACAAAATGCTGTAAAAATAGAGATAACGAAGACACAGCGACTCTAAAGAAGTGGAAATAGAAATGTTTTGGCAGCGATGGTGGGGGGGTTATTAATGGGCTGGTGGGGCTCATTTGTTATTGCTCAAAGCATGTCCATTTTTCATGAATAAATGTTGTGCATAGGGCAGGGAGTGGGAGGCAAAGGACGGCGACAAAGCCAGGAAAGGCGCCCACTGCTTTTCTGTCAGTGCCCAAAGCTCTCAATTGCTCTGCCATCAGCCGAGGCGTCTGTCCGCCTGAGCGCTGACTGGGACACGTTTCCGAGACTGGCTTGCACCTTGCAGAGCGGGCTACATCTCCATCGCACATTGACAGCTCAGCGCCCCCCTCCCCCCTGCCCCAGAGTTCCCTGCCAGGATTCATGTCCCTCCAGGCTCTGTCATGTCCCCCCGAGGCAAAGGCCTTATCTAGATTAGGATGTAAGGGGTGACGTTAGCATGTGTTAACTAGCGCACTGTAAAAGTCCAGTCTAGACAAGGTTGTGCGCCTTAGACGTGTTAAAGCCTAGGTCCCCCCCACCCCGACACCTTCACATGCTGGCCGGGGCGCGGGAACTCATAGACCAGCACTGCCAGGCCTGTATAAGCGGGAAGCCAGGCAGCTGGTGCTATTATTCCTTTAAGCCAGGGGGTGCTGCCACATGCCCAGCACCCCTCATTCTAGCACCCGTGCACTCTAGGCAAGCCAGAGAGGGGTGGGGGGGGGGGCTCTCCTTGCAGCCCTGCCACACAGCTGCTCACCGACTCTAAGGCAGGCCACAGGATGAAGGAATCCCTACTGGAGCCAGAGCACTGCTAGTTAGAAGCCATCCAACCTTGGCTGGAAAATAGCCAGTGATGGAGAATCCAGCCCAGCCCTTGGTGAATTGGCCCAGCGGCAAATTACCCTCACTGTAAACTTTGGGGCCTTGTTTCTTTCCTGAATCCACTCCCAGCCATTGGATGGTGTTCGACCTTTGCTCCAGAGGGAGTAGACGAGTTTCCCCCACGCTCAGTCCCTGGGGCCTTTGCAGCAGCCGCAGCCACTGCTGACTCACGCACCTACGGGAGAAACGGGTTGATTTCCCAATCCCCTCCCCCGCAGCTTTCCCAGAGCCGAGTGGGGAATTCATCACCTCCTCTTCTGCAGAGACAGGAGGGTCACAGCTGCAGCACGTGGCCCATTTGGTGCAATCTACCATTTGGCAGGGCAACACTTCATACTGCCTATTAGCCAACCCACACTTGCAATGCAAATGTTCAGCGCAGGGAGCAGAGAGCTACCCACTGAAATCCCTCCACGCTGAGCCCCACATGCTGTGAGTGACAGATGGTTTCCACACACAGTGCTGACCATGGTTTCTCCAGTGGTTGGAGAGTCCCTTTCTCAAGGGAGCTTTGAATCATTATTATAACTCACACAACTTCGTCCTGCTAATGCTATTTTATTTATGGTAGCACCCAAAGCTCCCAGTCAGGATCGGGCCCCGTTGTGCCGAGCACGGTACAAACACGTTGCACGAGGCAGTGCCCAGGCCAAGCCCGGCAGGGCTCAAACCCCGCAGAGCCACTGGGTAGCAGCCAGCTCCATGCTGCCACCCAGTGGCAGCTGTAAGGAGCTTGTGCTCCACTCCCCATGACCCAGTGAGGGGACAGACCATGGGAAGTCCCGCCTCCAGGGATCTGACAGACAGCGGCCTCATGGCTCCTGATTGGCTCCCGGCCCTATATAAACCCAAGGGGCATTCTGGGAAGCATCCAGGTAACAGGGTGGCTCTCCTGTAGCTGCTCCAAACATCCCCGCTCCTGGCTTTGACCTCGGCTTGATTCTGGATTTCACTCTTGACCAGGACCCTGAAACCCAACTCTGATTCTTGGTATCGACCCTGGCCTGGAACTTGGCTATGAACGCCTCTGTGGCTCTCAGGGGCGTGTGCAAGGGGGGGGGCAATCAAGGACAGCCCCCCCCAAATAATCATTGGGGGCACAGAACTTCTCCAGCCCAGGGCTCTGGAGGGAGGGAAGATCGAGCTCCTCCTGGGGGTGGCAGCAAACTCCTTGTGGGGAAGGGGGCAGTGAGCTTCTGTGCCCCCCACACACAAAAAAAGGGGTCAAATTTTAATTCCTGCGCATCACCCTGGCTGCTCTCAGTCCCAGGTTTGACCCTTTTCTGACCCTTGGTCCCAACTCCCTTTGTGGGGCTCCTGACACCCTGCCTCAAAGAGCTCACTCTCCGAAAGCTCCGTCCTGCAATGTCTCGCCTTTGGCCCACGGGGTGCTCCAGTGATGTGAGCGAGGACCTGCCCACATACAGCAAGTGGCAGGATCTGGGCCTAATGTAAGAGAAAATGCAAAAAGTGAGTATAACAGACAAGAGGAGGGGGTGGGGAGGGGCGCAGGAACAGGCCACCAACATGCACAAACTGAGCCTTCTGAATCCGTAGGCGCTGGATTTGTAATGTGTTTGCAGAGGGGAAGCCAAAGGAATCCCCCATGTTGTTCTGTGCAGTAGGGCCCTGATCCAGCAAAGCACTTAAGCACGCACGTCGCTTGAAGCACATGACTAATGGCACTACTTGCACGCTTCGAGTTACGCATGTGCCTGCGGGCTGTGCAGCACTGGGTATTCTTCACTCCTTTCTGTTCTTCTGGGTCTTGCATTACTTGGTACAGAGCTTTTGCTGCACCATTTAACTCCTCCATCTGTAGCTCCGCAGCCTAGGTATTACATCCCAGATCACTTTGGAATCGCCCCAATATATTTCTCCACCAGGAGGACAGAAATAGGGAGAGACACACATTTTTATTTCCTGACAGATCTATTTTTAAATATCTCCTTGGTGTCTGATTAAATATTGTGCCAGAGAGCTAGAAACTTGCAAGGCAAACATGCAGAGTCTTGATGGGCTCTAGCAGAAAATGCACTTTCAGCAGTTAAATCATTCAGCCCTGAGTAGCGTGTTATTTGATGGATTCACCTAGAAGATTAGGAGGTGGAGTAGTAGTGGAGTTTGAACACACACAGCAAAAGATACAAATCAACAGCAATTAGGGAGGTTCAGAGAGAGAAAGAACATCCCAACCAAATCCCCTTTCATGTGTTCTGCCTGTTTTCATTCTGCACTAGAATAATGCTGATCTGACTCGCCACTGGCATTAATGAAGTTTGCACCTTGGGGTGAGCAATTTAATTTATCTCAGCAAACCAAAGCTCATTATAACAGTCCATAAATGCTAGCCGATGAAAGCAGCATCCTTCAGCAGTCTCAGGGATTAGAGCAAGGAGGTATTCGACTGACAAGGACAGTAATCTTATCACATGTGTTATGGCCTAATGAGATCCTGAGAATTCACAGCTCTAACTGAGGTATTGTATCAGAAAGGTGAGCGGGGGCCCCCCGAAACTCCGGAGTTACAACAGCCCCTCTTTTCTCTGGCTCTGCTGAAGAGACAAACCCTGGGATGCCTTCAAGACCAGACAGGCCGAAACTTCATTTGAGCCATACAAGGATCTGAAGGATTCTCCAGGCGCTGCAGAGTCCGACTAAGAGCTTTCCTTCCAACCAGGATACAAAGACAGGCTTATGGGAGGGGCTGTCACTTGGAGCATCAGGTACACATACAAACAGGATAGGGAAGGAAGCGTGATCTCCCTGTTCTGCTTGGATGTGAAAATGTGCCCCCACCGCCTTGGAGTACAGCCAGCTGTTTGAAATTCAGTGCTCCCTGCTTGTTTGGGCCTTTCCCAGGCTGTAGCTTGGAGGTGCAAGCAGTACTGAACAGACACGCTCTATTTTCTGGTAGGGCCCTTTGTATCAAGGCTGTCCGTTGTTTTCACAGCAGTACAGCTCTCTGCTGACTCCTGGATCACCGGTTATCAGGATTATGGAGCTGAACGGTTGAAATCTTGTAGTCAGAGATCTTTCAACAAGACCCAGCTTTCAGAACGAGGCGACCATTTTCTGCCGGGTGTTCTTATCATTTGGCATCTTTTGTCACAATGAAATGAACATTTTGGTGCTGGGATTTTTCTGTTCTCCCTCTTTTCCAGCATGGGGGTGGGGAGAGTACTGACAACCAAAACCGGACCATTTCAATTTCAGTTTCAACCAAAATGAATTTTTGTTTAGTATGAATGAAAAACTGAAAATTTACAGGACGTTTTGAAAACCCACCACCACCATTTAGACATTTCTTTTAAAAAAATCTCTGGCCAAAATATGTTTCATTTTTAGACCTGCTCATCATTTACTTCTGGTGTCCGAGTAGCACCTGCAGGGTGCAGGGAGGGGTCCCACTGGGCCACCCACCCATGTGGCAGAAAGACAGTGCTTGCTGCAAAGAGCTCCCGCTCTAGGCTAACAACAGGGTGCACCAGGCTGACGACGCAGCTGCGAGGGTGGGGAGGGAGTAACAGGGACGCACTCCTGAACAGACCAGATGTGCCTGCAGCTTCGCTTCCCACCTGCCATGCCACTACGCTGGGTTTATAAATATCGGTCGTCTACGTTTGTAATAGGTCTGGGAACCCCCCGGCTGCCAGTTCGTGAGAAAATCCCGTGACGTGGCTGTGATGCAACCAGAGAGACACAGTAACCACTGTGACATAGTAGCTCTGAAGTGCAAAACCAATCACACCGCTCTTGAACCAGCTGCACTGTATGGGAGAGAGCCCTCGGATAGCCGTAGCTTCCTTGCTGCTGTATTCCCACCGCCCAGCCACCTCGCGCTCCCACACACAGAACCCTTCGCTCTTGCATGGCCCTCTTCAGCCTTAGCGCTTCCAGGGTTCGGGTTAGGCTTGGACAGGAGGGGAACAGAGCGGGGCAGTTACGTGCCCACAGGACGCCCGGGACTAGAACCCACTGCAGTGCTGGCCTCACATGCATTCGTGCTGCACAAAGCTATTTATAACTAGTTGGCTTAGACAGCTAATTTCTTCTTCTGTAAGACAAAAATTAAATGGGGTCAAGCCCCTTGGCTTCATGCGGCTCCCACCATTAGAAGAATGAGCCACTTTGCAAAGAAACTGGATCAAACCGTTTTCCCTCTTGAAATCATCGAGAAGGCATGTGCGTTCGGCAATACCAGAGCCCCACGGCCATGCTGGAGTGAAGAGCGTGCGGGTGGGAGAGGAGGCAGGGTGCCAGTACTCCGGCTGGCTCAGGCCTAGATGTCTCTTCGGCGCATCACTAGGTTTGGAAGGATTCGATTTTCATTGGGAAATGTCCATTTCACGGTCCACACACAAACCGATGAGAAAAGATTTCCCTCAATAATAATCAGCCTGTACAGACAAGCACATAAGGGATAACGCTGCTTACGAACTTGTTGGTGTCTGATTTAAGGCTATTTACTTTATACTTTGGCATGCGTTACTGACCATTTATGTTTGAACAGCTCTAAAACATTATGAATCTGAACATCTACAGTCATGAAATCATGATCACCTGACACCCCCCCCCAATTTCTCACACCTGTGAACATTTCAATCGCGAAAATAAACTTGCTTAAAACTCATCATTTGCACAACTGTGAACATTTAAATAAAAATAATCAGGAAAAAACGCTTGAACTCAGACATTGCTGGTATCCGTCAAAATTACACACATCGAATTCTGCCAAAGCTACTTCCCGGGGGGAAGAGGGGCCAGTTCCCAGGGAGGGAGGCTAGTAAAGGAGGAAGTTACAGCCACTTACAGCCTGTGGCCACAAGAGGGTGAACAGGACCTGTCACAGCTCCCTCGGCTGGTTTTTCCTTGCAAGGCGGGTGCCCTTCTGTGCTGCACAGTATTTGTTTTGGGGGTGTCCGTTGGCTGTGGTACACATAAGAAATTAATGATGATGGTCATTGTCTGTATTGTGGTGGTGCCTAGAAGCCCCACCTGAGGCTGGGACCCTGTGGTGCTAGGCGCTGTATGAAGTCCTAGGGAGAAACAGCCCCTGCTTCATGGGAAGAGGAGGAAGGATCAGTTCCCCTTGTACGCAGGGGAAGCTTTGCCTGACCCAAGGAGTTTCTGGCATTGAAGCCACGCCATAGCTCAGAGCCCGCTCTCCTCATTAGCAAACAGTCTCTCTCCCTTTGCCTTCTCTCCTGGCATCAGCTCCCTCCCCACCTGTAACAATCCAAATGACCCAGCCTAGTGACACCCACCATGTTGTGGGTGGACAGAGACTTGTTAGACAAGACCAGGTGTTTAAAGGTATTTAGGTGCCTGAAGCTACAGAGAGGCGCCTAGCAGGATATTCGAAAGCACCTGAAGACCTCTCAGGCCTGGTTGAAAGAGACAGCAAGAGAGAGGGTCCGAAAGATAAGTCCGCCCAGAGCTATACATCGTCTGAGCCTGAAGGACCCACCTCCTCAGTGTCTCCTTCCCCTGGCTCTGCTGGGGGCCGAGGAGAGCATGGTTCAGCCCTTCTGCTCCAGCCAGGCGGGGATGGGGAGGGCTCCCTGTAGGGCTGGGAGGTTGGGGCAAGGCAGAGAGAGGCCTTGGCACCTCCAAGCAGAACTCCCATAGAAGAGGTGCCCCGCCCGCCCCGCGCGACCCATTGCTGGGGACAGAGGGGTGAGGGGAATCTGCAGCTGGAGGCCTCTTGTGGCACAGAGCCAGCGGAAAGGCCTGTCCCTGTTGGGTTAAGCGCAGAGGGCTTGTGACCCGCAGGCCCAGACTGCCCCTGCCAGCCCCAGTGCTGTGTGTGCAAGGACCGCGCCATGGGGACGGAGGATGCTGAGAGGATGCAGAGCGGCAGGAGTCCCACAGGCCCTCCTGAGAGCTCCCCCGAAGGCTGTCTCAAAAGGTGGCCTGGATTCGGCTGTCTGGGGAGTGAACTGCTTTGTAAAGAGACTGCAGCGTTTGCTAAAGGCCTGTGCAGCCCTAGGTTGGCATTCACCCAGGAGCGGGACACAGGGCCCACTGCACCACAAGCTCTAGGGTGGGGGCACAAGGAGGGGCTGCAAAGGCGCCCCGGCATAGCAAGGGCCTTGCCACCCCGGTCTCACGTGGGTCAGAGTTGGAGCTGTAATGGGGGAGAGCCAGGGGACTGGCAGCCGTGGGGAGTTGGGGATCTGCCCTGGGCCCCAAGCTCCAGCCCCAGGTTGCGGGAGTGGATTTCACATACCCCCAAGCCTGCTACGCCTGCTGCAACACATAGCCTCAACTCCGACCTGCTCACTGACTTCGCTGCCTGGCATGTGCCCCTGTCGTCCGTCCCCGCACGGCTGGGCAGTGCCACGCGCCACAGGGCCCCAGCCCAACCGGTCACTCTGGGTGCTGCAGCAGTACACACACCAAGTCTCAGACTGTGTCCGGGCGTGGGCATCCCAGTCAACACTGAGCAAGAGCGTCACAAGTGGGCGCCTAGAACTAGTCACCTAAACTCGGATTTCTGCACCCCAGAAAGTGGCCTGATTTCCCCAAGTGCTAAGTACAAGCATCTCCCATTGATGCTCTGTCTAGGGCTCTGCTGAGTGGTGCATCTCAGATGAGCTGGTTTTACGAACGCCATCGTGTGAATCTCTAGGAGTTAGTTTTGTGGTTTTGATAAGGTAGGAAATGCAGACCCTGCAATTGTCCTCTGGCAGACGGCATGTGAAGATGCTAGGACTGTCATTTTAAGATCACCATTGTCGTTACGTAGTGAATGCAGCGCTGGACGCTTGGTGTTAAGGCTGGACGCTGGAGTGTGATTTTTCAGATCTGGCTGTGTGCATGATAATACTGTGGAAAGTGTGTTAAGCGGGATATTCGCACTGCTGAGGTCCAGCACAGCGGCTGATGCTTGGAGACTGGTATTAGGCTGAGTGTGAAAGTTGCGCTGGCTTATTATGATTTCCCGGCTATCTGGTGCTTGGGCCTTTGCACGGAAATTCACTGGAGGAGCCTCGATTTTAGCTTAACAAAGGGGTTTGTATGGGAATTATATAGTGGAGTTGCAGATTTTTTTCAGTGTCTTGTCACTATAAAGAGTGAATTGCCATTCACTAAACATCAGTTAGCGTCAGACAATTGCCTCTATTGTCTGTGTGATCAAAACAGCTGGCAGGAAAACTACAGCGTTGAATGGCAACTCTCTCTGAATGGTTGTGTCAGATGTGCTCCGTGTGCTGTTGTACATGTCAGAAATAAATGTCATTGACTGTGATACACGTACAGACGTAATCCAGTAGCTTGAGTGTTCCCATCGTGTCCAATACAGCAGACGTCACTGAATGTCTGCTTCTCCGCTCCTCCCAGCCCCGCGCCGGAGAAAGGGAGTGCCGCATTAGGCAGGATTCATTCTCGCTCATTCCCTACAACTTCCGATAAGTAAATGGGGGCTGCACTGGCTCTAGACCGGCAACGCCAAAAGTCTGCAGCCCTGAGGGAACCGTATGGACGCACGGCACACCAGGTGCCCAGGCCTGCCAGCCCGGAATTTGCTGTAACACTGCTCCCAACCCTGACTTTTATTGTCTCTCCCATGAACGCGGGACAGAGAGAGAGGAGGCCTGGCAACCCCCTCTAATGGCAGCTGCAGAGGGGTAACAGCTTACGCCGGGGGGGGGGGGGGGGG
Organism: Trachemys scripta elegans; assembly: GCF_013100865.1. Taxonomy (NCBI): domain Eukaryota; kingdom Metazoa; phylum Chordata; order Testudines; family Emydidae; genus Trachemys; species Trachemys scripta. The sequence goes on along the minus strand of NC_048320.1, from coordinate 15,371,101 downwards.
GGGGAAAATGTATACAGGGGGGGGGGGGGGAGCCGGTGAACCAAACTGTAAATCCTGTATGTGATGGAAACCACTTCAAGCCCGGGGGTGCTGCAGGCTCCCTTCCCCCCCTACGTGGCTGCCAGCTAATGGTGTTACTCCCTTGGCTCAAGTGGTGGAGGTCTGCACGCTAGTGAAGGCCCCAGTGACATCCGCGTTCCCCAGCAATGAAAAGCGACGGTTGCTCTCCCTCAGCTCCAGCAGAAAGTGGCTTTGGGTTGATATCTCAGGTTGCCAAGGCTGCATTTGGCCTGTGGGTTGTATGTTGAGATCCTAGCCCTAGTGTTCCCTCCCGCCATCGTTAACTCGCACACTAAATGGGCCCTGAACAAGCTGCCCCCTTTGGTGACCATCTGCCCCACCCAGCATGGCCAACTTGGTTCTGCCAGGCCAGGCAACACCAGGCCTCGGAGGAGCCCAACCCCATCTCCTGCACATGGGATAACTGGGGTTTCTGTCATGCACGAAGCAGAGGGGAGGATCCAAGTCTTTCTTGGCAGGACACCTCCTCTCATGTGACTCTGGCCCATCTGCAGCCCCGTGTGAGCGATCACCCGGCCATGACCTGCAGCTCCTGAATTAGCTCCCCCCATCTCTGGCCCTTTACAGGCTCCCCAGTGGCCGATCCTGGCCAGGGGTGGCAGGTGTTTTGCTACTCCAGGAAACCGGGAATTCTTCCAGAACTGGTTTTAATTCCACTCAGGCCCAGAGGGAAGCTCTGCCTCTCCCCCAGTCAGCACAGAGATTGTCCAGGCCTCAGACCAGGCCATGCCAGAAGGTTCGGAGACAGGAATGAGTATTGGGCATGAGAAATGCGGTGTGAGGGGAATGGCGGAATCCCCCCAAAAAAATGTCAGGACAAAGACGCTGGTCAGGACTCCTCCGGCCCCGGACTTGGGGAAGGTGCAACAGGGTTGTGCCATGGTCCCCCTACCCAGATCCTGCCTCTATACGTGTAAGGAGAGTCCCTCAGAGTCAGACCCAGTGCTGGGGCCGTGACGAGAACTACCGCCTGCTGGCCTCTGCCCCTCCAGGTGAAGGGAATGGGAAACTCGGGCACCTGCCACTCCAGAGCTCACCAAATCCCCGGCCTGCCCTCCGTGCCCCCATCAGAACAGCCACCCTCCTTCCCTCCCACAAACACCCAGGGCCAGGCCCTGCGCTCAGGCCTGAGGAGCATCCAGTTCTGCCACCCTGTCTGCGTGAACGAGAATGACTGAGATGGGTTTGTGGTGTGACAGGAGGGGTGTGAGAGAGCTAGAGAGGGACAGGAGGATGGGACTGTCTGTCTCTCTCTTTACGTAACACCCATCATTGTGGCGCTGAGGTGCTGATGGTCTGTGCATGTGGCATCTTTAAGCTCGGCAGGTGCTGCAGGCGGCACGCTCTCCTGGAGGCCTGCACTGGAGGGGTCCCCACAGGCCACAGTCAGTCCGGCCGCAGCCGCTGACCCACTGTGCGTTTTTCTTATAATCAAACAAAACGTCCTCTGTAGGGACGTGGCTGCTCCTCACCGCACTGGTGGAGCAGAGCCAGGGTTGGAGGGAGCCTGGAGAGAAGATGGCCCTGCACCGGACACGAGGGCTCCAATCAGGCCCCACCATAAGACGTCTGCACCTGGGAATCGCTCACTGACTGCTCCAGGTCGCAGCGAATGAGAAGTGGGAGCAGGATGATGGAGGGGGCGGGGGCTGGAGGATACAACGACCCCCCAGGGCTCACCAGCTGCTGGGGAAGGGGCACTGCGGCAGCTCTGATACCTGGGAGCTGTGTCAGGAATCCCTGCAGGGTAACGTGGCCTCAAAACCACCATGAGGCCAGAAAGGACATGGGTGCAGCACGTGGCCAAGAGCGACTGAACTGTAATCCAGGGATATGGAGCTAAGAAAGGGCCCCCTCCCTGGAAGCTCTTTGCTCCCCTAGGAGCCCTCTTGGGTCTGACCTGGGCCGGAGTCTGGCCTCCCTCCCGCTGCCCTCAGCTCTCCCCTTTGCCAATGCCTCAGTTTCTCCTCCTGGCATCTACAAAGCTCTCCCTGATGTGCCGGCAGCCGGCTCTGCGGCAGCGGGAGCACAGTGCAGAGGGGGTGTTTGGGGGGGAAGGTGGAGGGAGCTGTTACCTCACAGACTCGTGACCTGAATGGGCTGTGGAGACTGGCAAAGCACATTGGTGAGGGGGGGGGAGTCTGCCCTGGGGCTGAGGCTGCACAAGGCTGTGGGAGAAGCGCAGAGATGGACCCAGGGGTACCGTGCTGAACACCCAGCAGCTCGGCTCCTCTGCACCCTCCCAGCTCCCAGCCCTGTTGGTTGAATTAAACCCCTCAGCTGGGGCCCACCTCCAGAATTCCTCGTGCCTGGGTGGGGAGCGGAGACCTGCTGCCAGCTGAGTTTCCTCAGGACCCCTCCTGTTTCTCAGAAGGCCGGGAACCCCGGGGAACCCGATGGCACCAGCTCCTTGCCCCTCTGCAAGGCGGGGGTGCTCTGGCAGGGGCACTGGTGAAGCAGAGGCTGCCCCCACGCTTTTCCTTATCCTCTCGCTTGCTCAATGCTCTTTGTTCCGGTGTCCTTGAGAGCAAGGAAGAGGGATTGTTAAAGCTCTGCGTGAAAATAAACGGAGCTGAACCAATGAGCCAGGCGTTGGCTCTGCCTGTGGTGCAGGCACGTCCCTCTCCCTCCTGGAGCCAGCAGCTGGGGGATATTCAAAACCAGGGGGGTCAGGCCCAGTTCTACTGAGACAGCTTCACAGCGACGTCACACGGGTCTGTGCGACTCTGCTTGTAAATCACAGTAACTGCAAAGGAAATGAAAAGCTAGGGCTGGTCCAGCGCCTGGACTGCATCCTCCTCCAACGTGTAAAACAGGGTGGAGCAGAGAAAACTGTCTCCAGCAAGAAAACTGTTTTCTCTGGAGAATGCATCCAGTGACTCACCAGCTACACTATCACATCTCCAGTGATAAGCGGCCAACCAATCCTCTGCTGAGAAATCAGAGATCTTGCTAACTCAGAGCATTCCAGAAGGAGAGAGTCAGGCCAGGACTTACAGAGCCGATACCTCCCAAGCTCGACTCTCCACAACTGCAAAGGCAGGGGTTCCTCTCTCTCTCTCTCTCTCTCTCTCTCTCTCTCACACACTTCTGCAGAGGGTTCGAATCCCCAGAAATGTCCCCATTAAATTGATCGAGTTAAGAATGCAGCAAGGAAAAAACACAAATCCAAAGAACCTGGAAGGCGAGACGTATCGAGCAAATGTTATTGAACATAACTGGATGAAGGAGGGTCGATGTAGCAACCGTAAAGGCCAGTGGGGAGATTCAAGCAGCAAAAGAAGTCTGTCTGATCTAATCTCTCTGCCACACCATAGGACCCCAATCACCCTACACGTCTCCTCTCTAGCTAGGGGGATTTTCCAAAGCAGCGATGGGAGTTTTACACCCGAGCCCCAGAGACTTTCACCCTTGTTTCCTTTGAAAATCTCTCCCTAATCTTAGGTAATAGGTGCCCTGAATAGACCCATTTTTCCCCAGCTGTGTGACCCACCGCTGCCCACCTGGTTCCCATTCCGTTTGCACCCGCATGGATCCTCCCTCCCGACAAGGAGTAATTCTTTGGGACACTTGGGGGAACACACGTTGAACTCTAGCAGACTAGGAGAGTTCCTAGGAAGAACAGCGGGAAACAGGAGAGAGATTTTGCTTTAACGCTCCCTTCCTAAACCAACACATCCAATACGCAGCAGCTCAGCCCCCCTGTACTTCTTGGGCCAGAACATCGGCGCTGGGGCCAGCAGAGGCAGTAGGGACTGATGCAGCGTCCCAGGAACTGCTCGGTGTTCTGTAGTACTAGCAGCCTTGGGACCCCTCCTCTCCTGTTCTTAGTGCAGCACGTAAACGCCCCTTAAATGTGCCACACAGCAGAACCTCTGAGCTGTCTCCTGCACAGACCCTTAGCAGTGCTGGCTGCTTTCCTGCCTTTGTCTTCCACTTCCTTCACGATCCCACTGCCCACCCCCTCCACCATAGCTCCTGAGGCTTTCTGAACAATCCTGCACGGTGCCAAGTGACTCCTGGGAGGGGCTGAGTACCCTCAGCCCCTACTGAAGTCAATGGGAGTCGAGGGCACTGAGCCCCTTGCAAAACAAGGCCATGTTCATGCAAAGCTCCCACTGGACCCAAGCTGCAAACTTCCCAGGCCTGGGGATCTGGGGCCTTGGTCACACACATGCTGTCTGCTGAAGCAGGGTGGGCCCCAGTCAATGTTTTATACAGACCACCTTCAGCAAGTGCTCCGAGAGCAACTCTTTCAAACTGGAGGGATGCATTCCCTGCAACATGTAACCCAGCATGCAATCTCAGCATGTCCCTCCTCGGAGCAGTCGCCAGCCACAGGCAGCGAGAACTAGGACAGGATTTTCCTACTCCCCACTGGCCATTCCCCTTTGCTCAAAGCAACAAACAGATCAATGTAACTGCTTTGAATGTAACATTTATCATTCAGAAAACAGTGTCGCTGAGACAAAGGGGTTCGCAAGGTTCAAGGAGGGATTGGCGTATCCGGAGATAGAGCAGCTAATGGTAACAAAATGAGTATTGGAAGGGAAGGGAGAAAACCCCTCATGGGTTAAAGTTGAAACCAATCTCTAACTATTGGGCATTAGAATGAGATCTTCATGGGGGCAGATTATCTCCCATCTGCCTACTGACGGGTTTCTTGCATCTTCCTCTGAAGCCGGCCACAGCTGGAGAAAACAGCATGGGCTAGATGGACCATGGGTCTGATCCCGTCCAGCCATTCCTGTGCTCCTGTGAACAAGAGGGATGTGTTATGTTCTGGTTTTCATTAAACCACTTGCTTTACTCTGGTGGACGGCTCAGCCCTGCACACTCTCCTGGGCTCTCTGACGCGTTCTCTCCACGCACAACCCCATTGTAATTCAAATTAAGTCTGTGTAGCTACACCAGGGATGAATTTGTCCTGCTGAGTTATTGCCGGTGCAAGAGAGAGAGCTGCACACTCCCTTGTCTCTTTAAAAGGTTTGTAAATGATCTTAAAATCCCCTGCTTCATCCCTGTCTGGAGCTTTCAAAACACACACAGCTGCAGCTCAGGGAATTCTCTGGATTTGCTGAGTTGTCTCTTTCTCTCCTGTTTCGAAAGACAAAGCTAAAATCTAACACAGAGAAATTACTAAGGAACATTTACAGGAAGACAGCATCGCTGGAGCAAGGGACATGCACTGGTCATATGTCACATCCCCATTTGTCTGGAGCTGAGAGAATGTGTACTATGGATGTTTCTTCTGAACTGCCCCACAGGAATAAATATTCTGCATTTCCTATTCTTTCTTTTCCATTGCGGTTTCCTTTCCCCACAGGAATTGGGATGATGGCAATATGCACCTAGGGGCTTTGCAAAGGACTATTTGTATCTTGGATATAGTTTTAGATTTGGTGCAAGCTAATATGCTTTCTGAGAGCTGGAGTTTGTATCTTCTTCTCAGTGCCCCTACTCCACTCTCACTGACATGACTCCCTCCCAGAGCTGGAGCTAGAACCCAGGAATCCTAACTCCCCACAACAGCACCCCCCCTCCCAGAGCTGGGAATAGAACCCAGGAGTCTATTCTATGCTATATAAACTCTTATACCACCCTTATTACCATAGTATCTGAAGCCCAGATCCACAAAGGTGTTTAGGCTCTTAACTCTTGAAGTTCGGAACCTAAATACCTTTGTGGATCTAGGCCCGAGCACCTTCCAGTTGTGTATTAAGCATTGTGACTAACATTGTCACATGTGGGTCATTCTCTCCCCAGTGGAGTGTTTTGCTTTGGTTGGTTTTGTTTGGAAGTTTGTTTGTTTTTCCAAATGTACCTGCTGTTCTTCATTTATATTGGAGACGGCAGGTGTGGAAGGTGGTGACGTGAGGTTTGTGATGGCTCTTACTTCCTGGGGGAGTTCATTCCACAGTCTCAGACAGGCCCAGACGAGCACACAGATGAGCTTTACCCTTTGTTGTTTGTTTGTTTGTGAATGCAACAGCTTATTGGAACAAGCTGCAGTGAAATTTTTATTCAGATGTAGAAAGTTCCACTGTGCCTGGGGATTGGAGTTGTTGACTACCATCTTCATCATAGAGCTGCAGGGTCTTTTGAATATCCCGGGACCAGGCCCTGGAGCTCCTGGAAGGACCGAGACCTTGCACTTGACTTGCTGCTCTATGAAAAGCCAGCACAGGGAGCAGAGGACAGGTGTGATGTGTTCACAGGAGCCAGCACTGCTGAAGGGACACAGTGCAGTGTTCTGTACTAGATGGCGTTTCCTTGGCGCTGAAGACATCGTGTCTAGGTAGTAGTCCCCATGGGAGGTGATAAAGGCATGACTAACTGAGGCCAGGTCATTGTTTGCCAGGACGGGACAGCGGGACAGGATTAAAACTAACATAAGGAAGCACTTCTTCACACAACACACCATCAACCTGTGGAACTTGCTGCCAGGGAGGTTGTGAAGGCCAAAAGTATAACTGGGTTCAGAAAAGCTAAGATTAGCCACGATGGTCAGGGATGATTGAAACCCCATGATCCAGGCGTCTCTAAACCTCTGACTGCAAGCCTGGATGACAGGGGTGGATCATGTGATAATTTCCCTGTTTGGTTAATTCCCTCTGAAGCATCTGGCACTGGCCTCTGTTGAAAGACAGGATACAAGTCTCTGTGAACCATTGGTTTGACCCAGTCTGGCTGCTCTGATGTTAATCAGGAATCTACAAGTCTCCTCAACTATGGTCTGAATCAACCATTTGTGGGTGTGAACCTTCAACCAAATGAGACTGCACCATGGCTGCAAACGCCTCAAAATACTTTCCTCTGCCAACCAGCATCATCTCGGTCTTGCTGGGTTTAGCTTCAACCTGCTGTCCTTCATCATCCATGAGCTGATCTCATCTGAGCCCTGGGCACCATGGGCACGCACATGTGGGGAAGAGGTGTCCTCCATCAGCAAGTTCATCTGACCAGTGGGTCTATGTCCGACATTGAACAGAACTAGAGAGACAATTTATCCTCGTGGTACCCCATAAATAGGGGGTGTAATGGCAGAGATGCATTCCCCTGGGCCCCCTGCCACCTCTCTGATGTGGGACAGCATTATCTCCAGGTGGACAGTGATGAATGTTGCTGGAGAGGCCCAGGAGGACCAGAATGGATGTCTCCCCCCATCCCTTGAAAGCGGATTAACACCAGTGTTGCTAAAGTTGTTTCTGTCCCGTGATTTGGTCTGAATCCAGATTATTTGAACTAGAGCCTCTCTTTTAGAAAACCATCCAATGGGCGGATGTAACATTTGCAGGGATGGGGAATGCAGCAGGACCCTGGCGACTGTTTCATCCTTAAAGACTTTCACTGTTCAACTTTGCATGTGATGAGACCAGCTTGTTACTGGCCTTTGGCTATGTCTCTGGGAGCTTGGGTTTGACACTGGGGTCCTTACTTGTGGGTTACGTTCTGACTCCCCGTCCTCTAACCCGCTAGACCCCACCCCACTCCCAGCGTGGGGAAGAGAACCCAGGAGTCCTGGCTCCAGCCCCTGCCTCCCTGCGTGAGACGCCGCGCCCGGCGGAGGGAGCTGCTGGCTCCGCTCCGTGCTCCGCCTTCCACGTTTTCCCTCATTCCAGCCACGCCCCGGACTCCGGCTCCGGGTTTCCCGCAGACCCGAGCTCAGCCCAGCTGTTCGCAGCTGTCCAGCCGCCGCTGCCCGGTGTCCTGCGCCCGCCCGCCCGCTCCGCTGCCCCCGCCGCTCCGAGCCCGGTCCGTCCGGTCCGCTGCCCCCGGGCCCCGCCGCTCCGAGCCCGGCCCGTCCGGTCCGCTGCCCCGGGCCCCGCCGCTCCGAGCCCGGCCCATACCCCGGCCCCCACCCGAGCCCGGCCCGCAGCCCCCGGGTCCCGCCGCTCCGAGCCCGCCCCACACCCCGGCCCGGCCCCCACCCGAGCCCGGCCATGTCCGGGGAAGAGGCAGCGGCGGCCCCGGCCCCGGTCCCCGCCGAGCAGACGCCCCCGGCGGAGCAGCAGGCGGCGGGCGGCGGGGACGCGCCCCCGGCGGAGTCCCAGTACCGGGCCCTGGTGCTCTCGGGCTTCGGCGGCTACGAGAAGGTGAAGGTGCAGGTGCGGCGGGGCGAGCCCAGCCCGCGGCCCGGGGAGCTCGCCGTGCGGGTCCGAGCCTGCGGCCTCAACTTCGCCGACCTGCTGGCCCGGCAGGGGCTGTACGAGCGACTGCCGCCGCCGCCCGTCTCCCCCGGCATGGAGTGCGCGGGCACCGTGCTGGCGCTGGGCGAGGGGGTCACCGGCCGCCAGGTGAGACGGGGTCGGGGGCGGGGCAGGCGAGCCGGGGGCGGGGGAGGCGAGCCTGGGGCTGGGGGTGTGAGGGGCGGGGCAGGCGAGCCCGGGGCCAGGAACGGGGGAGGCGAGCCCGGGGCTGGTGGCCGCCTGACGGTCTCGGGGCGCTCCGCCCTTCCCGCTCCCAGGCGGGGGCGGCGGCCGGGCCGTGCCCTCCGAGGCCGGGAAACAATGGGGGCTGCGGTGCGCATGCGGCCGGGGGGCTCGGGAGCGGCTCGTCCCGGGCCCGCCGCTGGGTTCCGCCCGCGTCTGCAGCGAGGGGCGGCTGCCACCGCCCATGTGGGGCTGGGGGTGTTTGGGGCAATTGCCCCCTTGCTTTGGGGCTCTGTATGGGGGAACTGGGGGCACCCCCACTTCGTGGCATGTCAGGGGCCATCTAAATGTCTGCAGACAGCTCAGGTGCTGGATCTAGGGGGGGCTGCGGCAGCCCCCCCCCCCCTTGAAGTGGTGTCCAGCATATCCAGGCTTTAGTTTGGTTCTGTGGTTCTCAGCCGCGCCCGCCCCCGCTGACAATGGGACAAGGGAGATGGTGATGAATCAGCCAATAACCCCATAGCCTGGGTGAGGGGGGCATTTCCTAGCCAGGTGCCTTCAAGGTGAGGTCCCTTGATTGTGTGATGCAACATAGGGATAAAACAAGTCCTGGCAGTTCTGTCACCAGGTAAAACTGCATCCTTTCAGGCCCTTGATACTGGCCATAAAAGTAATGCCCTTTAACCCTTGAACACTGTGTAATAGCCCTGTCGCGGCCTCTCCTCGTGCATGTGGTCACATTAACTAGCGGAAGCTAGACCTGTCTGTGATTGTACAATATCTGTTCCCTGAGCTGAATAAAGAAACATGGTTGTCATTCAGCACAAGGCAGGAAAACAGGTCTCTGGTCTGTGCACAACATATAGTGGGAGGATAATCTTGTGAAGGGCAACAAAAATGACTGTGGAACAGAACAGCTTGCATATGAGAAGAGAGTAAATAAACTGGGAGTGTTCAGGTTGGAAGAGAGACGACTGAGGAGGGATATGGGTGAGGTCTATAAAATCATGACTGGTGGAGAAAGTGATTAGGGAAGTGTTATTTACCCCTCTTCGCATATCACAAGAACCAGGGAGCACCCAATGAAATTAATAGGCAGCAGTTTTAAGACATAAGGAAGTATTTCTTCATGCAACGCACAGTCAACCTGTGGAACTCATTGCTAAGGGATATTGTGAAAGCCAAAAGTATATCGGAGTTCAAAAAAGAACTAGATAAGTTCACAAAGGATAGATCCAACAATGGCTATTAGTCAAGATGGTGAGAGACACATCCATGTGCTCCGGGTGTCCCCAAGTCTCTGACTGCTAGAACCTGGGACTGGACGATAGGGAATGGGTCTCTTAATAAATTGCCCTGTTCTGTTCATTCTTTCTGAAGCATCTGGCACTGGCCAATGTCAGAAGACAGGATATTGGGCTAGGTGGACCACTGGTCTGACCCGGTCTGGCCATTCTTATCTTCTTCTATATTACACTGTCCCAGTATTATTTTTCTCAGCAGGTGTTCGGCAAAGATGGTTTCTCTTTATTGTCACTGTTACAAAAAGAAAAAACCTGTTCCCAGCCAGCCTCTATGACCTGTGCTAGGCTGAATGTCTGTGACTGCTTCTCTACAAATATAAAGTGTATCCGCCCACTCAGGGTGGGGCAGTTCCCATGAAGCTGGATTTAAATTAAACTGCTTTGAGGTCTCATTTTGTAGAAATTGGTTTAGTGAATTGCTATTTAAATTGCCAAGAATTTCAGTCTCATTAGGAGTTGTAAATCCAGCACTTGGCATATGTGCTGAGACATCACACTTTCGTGCGACCAAATTGTCTTCAAAATAAAACCTGTATACTCTGATTTGGGGGCTTCCATTAAAAGCATATTTATGTGCTATTAAATGCAGCATACGTGCAACAAAGGCAGTCTATGGAGATGATCATATTAACACATCAATCTTGGAGGCTAGTTTCTCTATGTCATTGTCTTTATGGGCAGAGCTCACTGATGAATGTTACTTAAGAGCTTTTCAATAGTAGAACAAAGATTTTGTATTAATTGGCTTTTTCTAAATATGATCCTTGTATTGGTTGCCTGCTCCACTCCCACTGTAACTAGCACATTGAGGATGAGTCATTAGAGATGGTTGGCTGGTATAATAACACAGGTGTGCTATAGAGGTGACTTGTTCAGGTGCAGGCGTGAAGCTTTCAAATTAGGGTTGGCAGAACTGTTGATTACAAATTGGTTGTTTTTTATTTTGGCTGGGATGTTTTGTCTCAACACTCTAGCTGCTGTCAGGTGCACCATTCCACAATAAGGAGGAAGTTCTCTTGAATGAATGATGTTTCAGAACTGGATGTGCTGCAGGAGACAATATATCTGCCTCTTTCTGATAATTATGAGATGTATAATAAACAGCTGTGCAGTTTGACAATGCATCTAATATGGCTTAATCCAGGGAAAAGGAGAAGAGCTTTAGCTAAACTGGTTGAGTATTAGAATACTTGGCAGTACTGTAATGATCTCCACCACAGATCTTCATCTGCTTTTAAGCTACCTAAATGAGTCTTTTGCTGGGAAAATGCAGATGACTCTCAGACCACATTCGATGGGTTCTTTCCTCATTTCTGGGTCTTTAAGTTTTAGTGCAGGTGATTACTATTAGTCATCTGCTTGTTGTCCCGCTCTCATTTTGAGGAATTAAGCTGCTATATTGTATTCCTTTCCTCCCTGCCCTCAAGAGTTTACGATCTAGACAGACCAAGGTTGGGACTGTCGTACAGCGTGTTTGTACAGTCCTTAGCATGAAGGGACCCTGATTTCTGGAGCCTCTAAGCACCTCTGCAATAAAAATAGCTTACTATTAACGTACTAGATCCGCTCTGGAACAATAGACAGTATATCTTTCATTTAAAGATCAGTTTGGTGTTTTTTAAAACACTTCCACCCCTCGCCAGCTAATAGCAGGTTTAGTTAATAAATTGCTGTTCTCATAGTTTCTCCCAAAGAGTTTAAATGGATGTTAATCTGTCTGGCAGATGACCTGAGTGTGCTATAAACGTATTAGTCCTGAGTTCTGGGAGTCTCGTCTCACTTTAACTAAACGGAGAACATTTCCAAGAAATTCTCCACTGGTTATAGGACCCTAGAATTACCACCATTCCTGTGGCTGACATCCATCCAGAAGTAGTTAGTACCCTCCTGGCTTTCTTCCTAGCACGTACTGCTGTGCAACCACTAGTGTAGGGCGTGTGGAACATGTTGATCATACCCACTTGCTGATGAAAGGCTCTCAGCAGAGCAGATTGCAGTAGCAGAATGCATCTGTTTGACATCAGCAGTTTGTGGAATGAGTAAAATTTAAAATAAACAAAAGTGTCCCGGTTTAGTAAACTTGAGGCTGGCTGCGTGACTGTTTTGAACAGGGGTCATTCTTGCTGTCCCCAGGAATGGAGGGAACACGCGGTGATCCCATAGTGAGCTGTAGGCAGTGTGCTGAACCCTCCTGTGTGTGCATGATGTATGTGGAAAATGCTGGTGCATGTTGTAGAAGGGTTCATGTAAAAGGTGAAGGACGCAGAGCATCAATAACACTTTTTTCCTGACACTGCTGCCAAATAAATACAGGATTTCCTGCCAGCAAAGGAAGATTGTGTTTTCTTTTAGCATGAAAGATGCATGGCTCAGGAGTAGTGGAGGCTTCAGGGATAAGCAGATCCAGTGATGCTGATTTTTACATTGTCTCCAGAACCAGTTTCACGCATCCACCAGCATGTTGGGGGGAGGCTATTGGCAGGAAGAAATGTCGAGCTATAACTTAATTTAAAAGGAGAATCTTCTTGGGAGTCTGGCGAGTATGAGATCAGCTGCTGAGGCCCTTTGTCTAAGGGTGACATGGCTGTTGGCCTGCATGGACGGGACATCACAGGAAAAAAATAACTCTGCACTGTCTGGAGCAACCCTGCTACCCGAACCAGTTTCCAGGATCTGAAATTCTGTAAGAGCTAGATGAGGGCAGTTTTGCAGGGCAGACAGTCTTTGAGAGGTGGGAGATCAGATGGAAGATTATGGAGTTCTTATTTCTGTTTTTTTTATGAGGTTTTGCATGAGCAAAATTGCGTGTTCATTGGAGTTAGCGAGAACCCCTGTGATGCTCTCCCCCACCACCCCAGGCCTGGAGTCTGCGCGCTGTTTCTGAACGCAGCTAAAACACAATTTGTAACCGGTTTCAGCGTGGAAGGAGATTGCTACAACCATTGCAAATGCTGTTTGCCAGCCTTGGAGCTGACAAGGCCTCAAGGGCATTAGCAGGTTAGCTGCGGTGAGGTCTTGCTGAGGCTAATGCCGCATGATTCTGGCGTTACTCTATAGATCACGGTTATCTTTGGAAGTTCGTAGGACTGAAACGCCCTCTTTGTTCTGTTTCTCTCGTTAAAGCTTTGGTAGGTCATTGACAGGCGTGCCAAGTTTTTTCCCTTCACCTGTTATCATTGGGCTAACAGAGTCATGACCGTTTCAGCCGCATCTAGGGAATGTATTCCCAACGCCTCAAACAAACCTTGATTATTAAATATGATTCCGTTACACTCTCCCCTCCCCCCAGCGAAAACATTTCAGTTTGCTCAAGTGTAAATGCCAAACCCACACAGCTCTGAGCCTTTCCGCTGCCTCGGCTGTGCCTCTCAGCTGTCCAATATGCTGGCCTCCCTCCCCACACACTATGAACAGATGCTCCCTGTCTGGGGGGGATCAGAGCAGCTCATTGGAGAGGCTTTGGGTTTTGTGCATCTGGAAGCAAAACTAAATGTGAAAGATGAACACCCACACTGAAACGATGGGTGCAAGTAAACACCACACTGCGAGGGAGGAGGGTCCCAGAGCCTGGGCCTACACTGCAGTTTTATAGCTCCACAGATCAGCTGCGAGCCTGAATCAACTGACCCAGGCCAGCCATGGGTGGATAACTGCAGTGTAGACCCATCTTGTCTTGTGCCGCAGTGCCCTTAAAGTGACGAGAGAGGTCCAAGGTGGGGGAGGTAACATCTTTTATTGGATCAACTTCTGTTGGTGAGAGACGTGCTTTCCAGCTTACACAGAGGTCCAGTAAGTTCGGCATAAGGTGAGAGGACTGTGTTGTCCTCTGTACTTCCTGAACATAGAGCAAAGTGAAATCTGAGGGTATCCTTAGGTGTCTGGCAGGACAGACTTAAGCTCTTAGCTTACCCCAGGCACTTGGGTTTACTGAGTGGCAGCTGAATGCAGTGGCTGCACGTTTTGAGAATTCGGTCCATCGAGTTGCCATGTGTAATATATGGAGATATACCTATCTCCTAGAGCTGGAAGGGACCCCGCAAGGTCATCGAGTCCAGCCCCCTGCCTTCACTAGCAGGACCAAGTACTGATTTTTGCCCCAGATCCCTACGTGGTCCCCTCAAGGATTGAGCTCACAACCCTGGGTTTAGCAGGCCAATGCTCAAACCACTGAGCTATCCCTCCCCCCACATGTGCATACCCATAAGCCACCTTTGAAGAACATCAGATTCTTGTATCAGCAGGGGCGGCTCCAGGCACCAGCGCACCAAGCGCGTGCCTGGGGCGGCAAGCCGCAGGGGGCGGCCTGCCAGTCGCCGTGAAGGCGGCATTCGGGCTGCCTTCAGCGGCATGCCTGTGGGAAATCCGCAGGTCCCGCAGCTTCGGCGGCAATTCGGCAGCAGGAGCGCCGAAGGCGCGGGACTGGCGGACCTCCCGCAGGCATGCCGCCGAAGGCTGCCTGACTGCCGTGCTTGGGGCAGCAAAATACATAGAGCCGCCCCTGTGTATCGGATAGAAGTGTACGTAGTTTGTGGAGATTTGGTTGGTTCGTACAGAGGTTATTCCACATGTCTGCCCACCCCCCTTCCAGTGCCATCAGAGAGTAGAGCTGGGTCTATTGATATCCTTCAGCCTTGATGTAAACGCCGTTTTGATGTTGAGTTCACCTGCAGCCACGTTGTTTTCTGCTGTGATTCCCTTGGGATTTGCAGGGTCAGGCCATTTAACAAACTGTCCTGGAAACTGCTCTTATGTTGAAATATTTCTTATCATTATCTGAGATTTCTTTTAAGAGCAGAAGCTTAAAGCAAAGGCCTGTACGGTGGAAGGAAATCTCTTCTATACGGGCTTCCCTGCTGACATCCTAGCAGGGAGGTTTTGGTGCAACTGTTGGACTCTGTGGCGAAATCACTTCCAAAAGAGGAGAAATATATGGAAATTGCCTTTGTGACTTATCAGCTGACTCGTATAACAAACGTCACATGCCTCTTTTAGGGCAGAGTTCAGAGGGGCTCAGTTACTTCCCCAAAATCCTTCTTCAGAAAACATCTAGAACTGCTCATTGCACATGTTGTTCAAATATAAAAAGTCTGGTAAAAAAAAGCAATGCTCTCTTAGTCTCTCCCTCCCGGGACTGATGCTCCTAGAGCAGTGGTTCTTAACCTGGGGTGCAAGATGCCCTTTCTGGGGGTGCGAGACATGCCACATTTTTTTAGAAGGTAAATCGTTGAAAACACAAATTAAGCACAGGCATGTAAGTACAACTACTTTGTTTCATCAAACCTATATATTTATTAACATTATACATTTTTTAACGATTACTGTAATATACAAACAAAAACATATCTAGGTTTAAAGAACTGACCTACTTCAAGGATTTTTGCTAAGGGGGGCGAGAACGTATTTTGAGAACCAAAGGGGGGTGCAGGCTGCAGTAAAGGTTAAGAACCACTGTCCTAGAGTATCCCCTTCACAGCCTCATTTGGGACTCCGATAGCAGCCAGCATTTGGGATGGTTTTGGGGTTCTGGTGATTGGTAACTCCGCATTCCCAAAGTGTATTATTGTGTCACAGCTGGAGCAGGTGCTTGAGCAGTTAGTATTGGCACTCCATAAATAACACTTTGAAGCACATCTCGGAGCTCCAAGCCTTTGCCAGGTAATACTGACACCAGGCGAGTTTTCTGCACCTCGTTCTGTAGTCGAAAGGCACCAGGCATGAATTGTCTGGCACGTTTAACCTTTCCTAAGTCATTCAGAATGAACAGTGATGCAATCAGCACATGAAGCAGATGACTGTGCTGGACTGAACAGCGCTTTAAAGTTGGGCATGCTGTATCCAAAGATAGATCTTACTAACCCAGTGCAACCATCTGCCTAGGAGTCTCTGTCCACGCACGAACAAATTCAGCCATGAACATAAGAACGGCCAGACTGGGTCAGACCAATGGTCCATCTAGCCCAGTGCCCGTCTTCCAACAGTGGCCAATGCCAGATGCTTCCAAGGGAATAGAATAGGGCTGCTATTAGTTATCCATCCCCTGTCATCCAGTCCCAGCATCTGGCAATCAGAGGCTTAGGGACACCCAGCATGGGTTGAATCCCTGACCATCTTGGCTAATAGCTAGAGCCCTGCGCAATTACGAAATTTGTATCCGCATCCAATCCACGATCCCAAACATGGTCTGTGGATATAAAACAGATATTGATAGGCCGGTGCTCCATGAACTTATCTCATTCTTTTTTGAAACCAGTTATAGTTTTGGCCTTCACAACGTCCCTTGGCAACGAGTTCCACAGGTTGACTGTGCGTTGCGTGAAGAAATACTTCCTTTTGTTTGCTTTAAACCTGTTGCCTATTAATTTCATTGGGTGGCCCCTCGTTCTTGTGTTATGTGAAGGGGTAAATAACGCTTCCTTATTCACTTTCTCCACAACATTCATGATTTTGTAGACCTCTAGCGCATCCCCCACTTACTCGTCTCTTTTACAAGCTGAACAGTCCCATTCTTTTTAATCTCTCCTTATATGGAAGCTGTTCCACACTCTGAATTATTTTTGTTGCCCTTCTCTGTACTTTTTCCATTTTTAATATCTCTGTTTTGAGATGGGCAACCAGAACTCCACGCAGTATTCAAGGTGTGGGCGTACCATGGATTTATATAGAGGCATGATATTTACTGTCTTATCTGTCCCTTTCCTAATGGTTCCTAACATTCTGTTCGCTTTTTTGACTGCGTCTGCACATCGAGTGGCCGTTTTCAAAGAACGGAGCACAAAGACTCCAAGATCTTCCTTGAGTGGTAACAGCTAATTTAGACCCCATCATTTTATATGTATAGTTGGGATGATGTTTTCCAGTCTGCATTACTTTGCATTTATCCACCTTGAATTTCATCTGCCGTTTTGTTGCCCAGTCTAGTGAGATCCCTTTGTAACTCTTCACAGTCTGCTTTGGACTTTACCCTGAGTAATTTAGTATCGTCTGCAAATTTTGCCACCTCACTGTTTACCCCTTTTTCCAGATCATTTATGAACATGTTGACCCACAGGTGACTCATCAATGACGATGGGGGGAGCACAATTGAAAGGATGGGGGGGCCATGTGACCACCCCACACGTTGCTTCTGCTGCCCATCCATTGACCCTTTACATGCTCCCCTCCTCACTGTCCTCTCCCCACTTTGCCTCTTCATAGAATCATAGAATATCAGAGTTGGAAGGGACCTCAAGAGGTCATCTAGTCCAACCCCCTGCTCAAAGCAGGACCAATTCCCAGCTAAATCATCCCAGCCAGGGCTTTGTCAAGCCGGGCCTTAAAAACCTCCAAGGAAGGAGACTCCACCACCTCCCTAGGTAACGCATTCCAGTGTTTCACCACCCTCCTAGTGAAATAGTTTTTCCTGATATCCAACCTGGACCTCCCCCACTGCAACTTGAGACCATTGCTCCTTGTTCTGTCATCTGCCACCACTGAGAACAGCCGAGCTCCATCCTCTTTGGAACCCCCCTTCAGGTAGTTGAAGGCTGCTATCAAATCCCCCCTCATTCTTCTCTTCTGGAGACTAAACAATCCCAGTTCTCTCAGCCTCTCCTCATAAGTCATGTGCTCCAGACCCCTAATCATTTTTGTTGCCCTCCGCTGGACTCTTTCCAATTTTTCCACATCCTTCTTGTAGTGTGGGGCCCAAAACTGGACACAGTATTCCAGATGAGGCCTCACCAATGTCGAATAAAGGGGAACGATCACGTTCCTCGATCTGCTGGCAATGCCCCTACTTATACAGCCTAAAATGCCGTTAGCCTTCTTGGCAACAAGAGCACACTGTTGACTCATATCCAGCTTCTCGTCCACTGTGACCCCTAGGTCCTTTTCAGCAGAACTGCTACCTAGCCATTCGGTCCCTAGTCTGTAGCAGTGCATGGGATTCTTCCGTCCTAAGTGCAGGACTCTGCACTTGTCCTTGTTGAACCTCATCAGGTTTTTTTCTGCCCAATCCTCTAATTTGTCTAGGTCCCTCTGTATCCGATCCCTACCCTCTAGTGTATCTACCACGCCTCCTAGTTTAGTGTCATCTGCAAACTTGCTGAGAGTGCAGTCCACACCATCCTCCAGATCATTAATAAAGATATTAAACAAAACCGGCCCCAGGACCGACCCTTGGGGCACTCCACTTGAAACCGGCTGCCAACTAGACATGGAGCCATTGATCACTACCCGTTGAGCCCGACGATCTAGCCAGCTTTCTATCCACCTTACAGTTCACCCACCACCATCCCCACTGCTCCTCCATAAACCCCCGGTGGAGCGCGTCCTGCTCCCGGCGCTGTGCGGAGCCCCTGGCGGGAGCACTCCACTCACCTGCAGCCGGCCCAGCGAGCTCCTTCCTCCCCAGCTGCCTCTGGCCAGGCCAGCCCCCCGGGAAAGCCCGAGACTCTCCCACATGGGGTGCTGCCCAGGAGGAACCAAGCCCTGCATGTGTCAAAGCCGCCTGGAGCCCCTGCCGGTGCCAGGTGGACGCTACACTGGCACATAGGCGCCGACTTTTGCGTGCGCCGGTGGGTGCTCAACTCCCCTCTGCCCCTGGCCCCGCCTTGACTCCACCCCAGCCCCACTCCCTCCCGCCCCCATTCCAACCCCTTCCCCGAATCCCCGCCCCATCCCTCCCCTCCTGGAGCTTGCTTCAGCTCTTTGGCGGCGGCAAGCGCTGGGAGGTAGGCGGAGGAGCAGGGACGCGGCGCGCTCAGGGGAGGAGGTGAGGTAGGGTGGGGCGGGGGAGGTGGAGAGGGGAGCTTGGCTGCCAGTGGGTACAAAGCACCCACTAATTTTTCCCCGTGGGTGCTCCATCCCCGGAGCACCCACGGAGTCTGTGCCTATGCACTGGCACGGGGGAGCCTCTCCATCCCTCAGATAAACACTGGAGTAGGGAGGGGAAGCCATTTCCAGCCGAACCTCCGGGCTCCCCAGCAGCCCCCTGGGCGGGGGTTTAGCTTCCGCTGCCCTGGGTCCTGGCCCCCGTGAGCATGGGGCCGCTCCATCCCCTAGGCACCCACAGTCAGGTTTCCTGGTGCACAATGCCTCTTCCCTCAACGAATCATGTTCATCAGTGTCTGATCATCCTGTTCTTTACTACAGTCAACCAGTTTGCCAGGTACTGAAGTCAGGCTGACCGGCCTGTAATTGCCGGGGGCGCCTCTGGAGCCTTTTATAAAAATTGGAGTCACATTCGTATCTGGTACAGAGGCTGATTTAAATGACAGGTTACATACCACAGTCAGTAGTTCTGCAATTTCATCTTGGAGTCCTTCAGAACTCTGGGGAGAATATCATCTGGGCCTAGTGACGCGTTACTGGTTAATTTATCAATTGGTTCTAAACCCACCTCAGGCTGGGACGGTGCCTCAGATTGGTCACCTAAAAAGAATGGTTCATGTGTGGGAATCGCCCTCACATCCTCTGTCAGGGGTGGCCAAAGTTACCGACCCTTCGAGCCGCATACGACGGTCTTCAGGAGTTTGAGAGCCAGGGTGCACCTGCTGGGGCTTGGGGTTTCAGCCCCAGGGGAGATGCCTGTTGGGAATTGGGGCTGAAGCCCTGCTCCTGCTGAAGCCCCGAGACCCACCCGCCCCCCTGCTGAGCAGAAGCCTCTACCCCACCGCCCTGCTGCAAGGCAGCGGTCCCGAGCTGGTAGGTGGAGAATGGGGGGCGTGTGAGAGGGCCCCTTGAGCCGCACTTTAATGGTAAAAGAGCCGCACGAGGCTCATGGGCCACAGTTTGGCCACCCCCGACCTATGCAAAGAATTCATTGAGCTTCTCTGCATTGGCTCTGTCTTCCTTGAGTGCTCCTCTACCACCTCAGTCCTCCAGTGGCCCCACTGATTGCTTGCAGGCTTCCTGCTTCTGATGTACTTAACAAAACATTTTGCTGATCGTTTCTGAGTCTTTTGCTAATTGCTCTTCCCATTATTTTTTGGCCTGCCTAATGGGAAAATTCTGTGCTGCTTGGAGCAGTGATGTTGCTGCAATGCCTGCAGAAGTCAGAACTGCCAGGTGTATAAACCAGTGCAGGAATCTCTGCAGAAGTTGTCGAACCAGAGTGGAATTTGCCACTGTCTGCAGAGAAATGCATGGTATAACTTCAGCTACATTGCTGGGCTCTTCCGCACAGGGTCTGTATCCATTTCAACATTGTTAAAATGCTGAATATCCTGTTATTGTTTGAGAGCTAGCAACCAGTCTGGTCCCTGCCCTAGGGAGTTTGACACCGACCACCGTGCCACTAGCAGCCAACAGAAAACCTGAACAGAGTCCATGTGCCAGTCTTTTGAGCTGTCTGGCAAAGTAGAAAGTACAAATTATCTCCACTGTGGTGCTCTTCTGTAATCACAACTATTGGTTGTGATTACAGAAGAGCATCCGAAGAAGTGGGCTGTAGTCCACGAAAGCTTATGCTCAAATAAATTTGTTAGTCTCTAAGGTGCCACAAGTCCTCCTGTTCTTTTTGCGGGTACAGACTAACACGGCTGCTACTCTGAAACCACAACTATTGGAGCACTCTTACTTTTGGTTTCATGCTTATGTCATTAGATCTCACAGTCCCGAGACGTTGCTGCCTTCAAGTGGACAAGGCGCTTGTTAGAGAGGTAACTCTCAAAGGGAAGCAGATGTCACAGAATGGCTCTAGGCCTTGGACTGCTCCTTGGTCCCTGTTTGGGAATTCTCCCCCACCCTCTCCCTGCCTTGCCTCAAGTTTCAGCCCAAGCTTCATGTTCTAAGTGAAACTAAATTCCAGAACTTTGCTGCTCCCTTTTCCCATCTCGTGTGTCGCACAAAGCCGGACCTCGTGTCAGGGAACCTGGCTAGGGGACGGCAAATGCATATTGAGTCTCTGAAGAAGAGTCTCGGCATTCCCAGCCAGAGACCAGGAGCAGTCCAGGCACTGTGCATTGTGTCTGTAAAGAAACTGGTGCTGTGGGCTAAGTGCAGACTGGGATGCCCAGGATGCTGTGTGCGACCTCCCCGCCGACCCAGTGCATGCCACCATCGGCCCTTCCACTCCACTCTCTCTCTGGCCTTAGGTTGGTGATAAGGTGATGGTGCTGGCCAGAGCGGGGCTCTGGCAGGAAGTCGTGACTGTCCCAGCCAATCAGACTTACCTGATGCCTGACGGAATGAGCTTCGAGGAAGCGGCCGCCTTTCTGGTCAACTACATCACGGCGTACATGATCCTCTTTGACTTTGGGAACCTGAGACCCAACCAGAGCGTCCTCATCCACATGGCTGCCGGTAACGTACGCTCCGACGGGGCTCAGTCCATGGGCAGTTGGCTTCAGAACAGCCAGTCCAACTGCTGAGAGGGGAGATGACTTAGGTGCTTGGATAAAGGGGTGACAAACCTGCTATAAAGGCTTAGACAGATCAGCTACACAGGTGCTGGGTTGGCCAAATATCCCACTGTGCTATTGGCGGATTCTGTCCACACCCCAGCCTGTTGGCTGCCACACTGTAAAATCAGATGGGTCTGATTGTATTAAAGCCCTGAGCACTGTAGTGAGGTGGCAGATCCCAGGGCCATGTTAGTTAGCCTGAGGCCATCAAGCTCTCTTAGGCTCAAAGCATGAGTTTTCTGACCCGCAGACACATCCTTCACTCTGAGATTGAGCCATGGCGTGGAGTCAGGGGTGTGTGGGGGGGGGGAGGGGGGGGGGGGCGCAGCAGCACATCCAGGGACTGGTTCGTCTCCTATGCCCCTTTCCTGTCCGCTCCTCTAATTCCCCTATTGCCGCCTGTTTCAGGGGGGGTGGGAACGGCCGCCATTCAGCTCTGCAAGACGGTGGAGAACGTCACCATCTTTGGCACTGCCTCTGCCTCCAAGCACGACTCCCTCAGGGAAAGCGGGGTCACTCACCCAATTGACTACAGGAGCATGGATTATGTGGAGGAAGTCCGGAAGATCTCCCCAAAAGGTACCGTGAGCGAGTGTGGGGAGGACGGGGTGGGATGGGGATCCCCTACCCCGCTACAGGCCTGTCCCTCAGGAAATGGAAGGAAATGGCCTGTTACTCTTTGTGCAAACTTTCTCTAGGAGTCGACGTTGTTTTGGATCCACTGGGAGGATCGGACACTTCCAAAGCATTCAACCTCCTGAAGCCAATGGGCAAACTCATAACCTATGGTGAGTATGAGGGAATGATGCATCTGCTGAACAGCTGATGTGAACAGGCCAGATTCCCTGCAGGGTGGAGTCATGCATTGGGGCAGGGGAGGGTGGCTCTGCAGGAGAGCACTCGTCCTGGTTTCCCCCAGCCAGGTTCTGAGGGAAAGCAGCCCACGGTGGCTGGTTACCACATTAGCCTGAGCTCTAGTATCTGCTCTGTCTGGAGTGTCACGTGCATTAGAAAGCCGGATTCCTGCTGGGGGTTTGGTTTGCTCACGTCTCAGTTTGAGAGCTGTTCTTGTCCTCTCTCCCTGCCCGAGAGATGCAATTCACCCCACTCCATACGCTGACCTATCACATCTCCCCTGCAAAGAGAGTTGGTTCCCAGTCTGAATACACACACGCAGGGAGCAGTGGGATCTGTGTCCCGCACACGGGATCAGTTGCAGTGAGTTGATCCTGGTTCAGGCTGACTTCATGCGTAGCACTCCTAGACGCTCACTTTTCTTCTGTGGGGTGTGTGGGAGACGCGGTTTGAAGCTACAGAATACTTCTCTCTCCATTCTCCAGCTGCGAAACACTGTGATTCTGTCCCCACAGACAAAGCCCTCACACAGCCCCTGACGGGCTATGCAGGAATCTCAGGCAGACTGCATTCCGTCCCTGCATTGGCCTCCTCGCTCTGTGGACTGCAGAGTGTTCTGGCAGGATTAACCATTACAGTGGGCCAGGCTCCGAAACCCGAGCTTGGGTGGATTCGGCCAACACGGCTGGTTGCATTTTAGCATCAGCAGTACTCTGCCGTTGTACCAGTCTCACTGGCTTGGCACCTAAATCTAGCTGTGTTAGGTTTCAGAGTAGCAGCCGTGTGAGTCTGTATCCGCAAAAAGAAGAACAGGAGTACTTGTGGCACCTTAGAGACTAACAAATATATTAGAGCATAAACTTTCGTGGACTACAGCCCACTTCTTCGGATGCAACGTGGGCTGTAGTCCACGAAAGCTTATGCTCTAATATATTTGTTAGTCTCTAAGGTGCCACAAGTACTCCTGTTCTTCTTTTTTCTAGCTGTGTTAGTTCGCTGCCTGTCCTAAGAGAAGAAGCTGTCAGGTTTTGAATACTTACTCTAGCAACGACCCTGCGCGTCTACTGGCCAAAAGGGGTCTCTGTTCCGTCACTCAAAGCCGATTTGCCTCTGCCTTTCTTTGGTAGATCCTGGCCTTACCTGACCCTGAGTATGCAGGTGGAGTGAGTACTCCGGGCTCTCTGAGCTGTCTTAGATCTGGTGCACTAGGTGCGCTTCACCAGGTATGATTAGCCTTTTGTGAGCTCTGAGCATGACTGTGGCCTTGACTTCCTCCTAGGGGTGGCCAACCTGCTNAAAAAGAAGAACAGGAGTACTTGTGGCACCTTAGAGACTAACAAATTTATTAGAGCATAAACTTTCGTGGACTACAGCCCACTTCTTCGGATGCAACGTGGGCTGTAGTCCACGAAAGCTTATGCTCTAATATATTTGTTAGTCTCTAAGGTGCCACAAGTACTCCTGTTCTTCTTTTTTCTAGCTGTGTTAGTTCGCTGCCTGTCCTAAGAGAAGAAGCTGTCAGGTTTTGAATACTTACTCTAGCAACGACCCTGCGCGTCTACTGGCCAAAAGGGGTCTCTGTTCCGTCACTCAAAGCCGATTTGCCTCTGCCTTTCTTTGGTAGATCCTGGCCTTACCTGACCCTGAGTATGCAGGTGGAGTGAGTACTCCGGGCTCTCTGAGCTGTCTTAGATCTGGTGCACTAGGTGCGCTTCACCAGGTATGATTAGCCTTTTGTGAGCTCTGAGCATGACTGT
Organism: Trachemys scripta elegans; assembly: GCF_013100865.1. Lineage (NCBI taxonomy): Eukaryota > Metazoa > Chordata > Testudines > Emydidae > Trachemys > Trachemys scripta. The sequence continues at coordinate 15,347,348 of NC_048320.1, read as the reverse complement.
GGCCTTGACTTCCTCCTAGGGGTGGCCAACCTGCTTACTGGGCAGAAGAAGAACCTGATGGCCATGGCAAAGACATGGTGGAACCAGTTCAGTATCAACGCTCTGCAGCTCCTGCACCTCAACAAAGCCGTGTGCGGCTACCACCTGGGTTACATGGATGAAGAGTTTGAGCTCATTGGGGGTGTTGTGGCCAAGCTGGTTAGCCTATACAACCAGGGCAAAATCAAACCCAAAATAGACTCCGTATGGCCCTTTGAGCAGGTGAGTCCGAGTCGCGGTGCAGGCTGGCAGCCTTCGTAAAGAGAGAACACAGCTGCTCCTGTTCCTAGCTGGGTTCTGCAGAGTTCCGGGTCGTGTTCTCTGGGATTTGTGGTTGGTTTTGTTTTGCAGTCGAGGTCCCAACCAAGATGGGCTGTGTTGTGCCGTGTACACATTGAGACAATCCCTGAGCCAGGGAACTTATAATCTAAATAGACAAGCCAGACAAAGGGCGGGAGAAGGGAATATTATTATTTCCATTTCACAGGCGGGGAACTGGTCCAGAGAGATTAAGTGTCTGGCCTGGGGTCACACTGGGAGTGTCAGAGCTGGGAAATGAACCCAGTTCAGTGTCTTGGCCACAAGACCACCACTCTCCCCCCGGCAGTGTGCTCATGCAGAGAAGAGCAGTGCAGCATGTCACGGACTCACAGATTGTGCCCACTCTTGGCCCCATGTGGTCCGTGGGGGGTGCCCCTTTTAGTGAGACAGCCCTTCTCGGGGGTCCACTTTCTCCTGGGGTCAGGCCCCTCCACCTCCTGGAGCCGCACCTCTCGGAGCCCTAGCACATCTGTTTCTCGCTGTGGGCCCCCTCAGGGAGTCCACTCGCTCTGGACCCCCCGGGCCTCCGCCCCCAAAGGGGTTGATGCCACCCTGTTCTCTAGACTGGAGTGACTCTCCCCACTGCATCACACAGCATATACCGGAACTGGCTGGGTACTGACATATGAACTACGTGGCTGAAGCCTTCAGCACTCTCTGCCCAGTGTCCTTTTGGTTTCCACTGGATTTGGAGCGGCCGGCTCTCTGGGGCAGGAACTGTGTGTACTGTACCTAGCGCAGTGGGGCCCTGATCCTCGGCTGGGCACTAGCACAATGCAAATAATAATTGCTCTGCCCTGGGAGACCTGGAAGCTAGGCCAGAGGTGAAGGCGTGCAGCCCTTTTGCTCCCCAAAAGCTCCGGCTGGTTAAGGAGCATCGTCCCTTTCTCTTGCAGGGAGTCTCCTAGTGCGTTAGCCTCTACTTGCCTCCTCCCCAGTCCACACTGGAAGGATGGAGACTGGAGCTTGGAGCCTCTCGGATGGGTTTGAATTGGGGCACTGAGGATTACAGGAGACGCTGACTTGCTTAGGGAACTTGTACTCAGCAGGGTAAACCAGGGCTGCTGGAGCAATCTTTATAGTGAGGGTGCTGAGAGCCATTGAACCAAATTATAAACCCTGCGTATGATGGAAACCACTTCGAGCAGCGCCCCTTGTTCCAGCACCTGGGCTGTAAAGTGAAGCAGAATCTCAAACTGGCTGCTGTTCACAGGATGAATCAATCTCCTCTGCCAGGCAGAGCTGCCAGCCGAACGCCGCTTGGATTGCTAATGTCAGAGCCAGGTGTGGCTGTGAGTGATGATGGAGCCCTTGGGACACAAGGAGCACAGAGTGCCAAGCGCTAAGTGATATCTCAGCAGAGATCCTGGGGGAATCTGGAGTACGATGCGGGAGGCCTCTAGGGGCTCGGTAATGTGCTCGGTGTCTGCATGACTGATTTGCTGTTGGTCCACGCGTGGTGAGCCTGGAGATGTGTCAGAGAGGGAGAATTGGGGGGTGAACGTACACATCAGATAGCTTAACCCCAAAGTCCCCTTGGGGCCGCGGAATCCCTGGGGCGGGAGCAGGGGAACCCCACTGCAGCGGTGGACGGCAGAGTCCTGGGGAAGAGGCCAATGTACTGACTTCACTGGACAGCTGTTGGCTCCTACACGCTCCTCACTGGGTTTGGGCTGGCACGGGCTGTGGTTTCTCTCTGGGGGGAGGGTGGGGAGAAGGGGGCGTATCCTGCTGAGTATGTGTCATGCAGATTCCTCGCTCTGAGTGGGAGCACCCGTGCTGCTTCTCTTCCCCTTAGCAGAGTAACTCTCTCTCTGTGCCCGGGGCTGCTGTGTTCCTTGTCTTCAGACCTGGCCCTGGGAACTCCCTGCGGAAGCAGCCAGCCCGCGTAAAGGAGGAGCCTTGTTCCCAGCCGCGGCAGCGCAGGCTGCCCTGCAGAAAACCAAGGGGGAGTTGGGAGTGGCCGTGGGATGAGTGTGCCCGGGCTTGTCTTTACCGTCGGGAGTTGTGGGTGTATCGGATGCTCTTATCCTTGGTGTGGGGAGCGTTGGAGCCGGCTCTGGACCTGCCCCAGTCCCTAGCTGTGCATTGTGGGTGCAGCCTGTGCACTCGAAGGCCCAGCCTGTGTCCCAGATGCGCGGCCAGCAGTTCCCCTGGGCTGTTACTTGCGTAACTTCCTGAGACCTCCCTCACTTACATTCCCTCCACTTCACCAGCAAACGTGTCCTCCCTCCAGAGAGGGGCTGGTACCTGACACGCTCATTTCAGCGGGAAAGGGGAACACTGAGCGTACAAGGAGCAAGAGAATTAAGCCGCTTTCTTCTTTTTTAAATGCCTTTCAGACTGAGAGTTTCAAGGCGTTCCCAAGCTGTGAACGGAGAAAGGGCCAAAGGGCTGAGTTACATTGATTAATTACAGACAGCAGTGCTGCACACTGCGTGTGGGACATGTGCTGTACCTGTTACACTAGAGACTGCACTGAATATCTGCTCAGTAACTACAGAGGAAACTGTATGTGGGTGGGTGGGTCATTTTGTTGCTTCACCCTCCGATTTTTCTGCTGATTGGAAACTGAGGCAGCAGAACAAAGTGGAGATGCTGCAAAGTGAGACTATGGCTTCCTAAACGGCTGCTACACATTTCTGCATTTGGTGCATCCTTATGTCTAGTCAAATTCTGCTGTAGACGCTGGGCTCTCCACCCTGATCTGTCTCTGAGGCGGGGGGAGTTCTTCCGCAACTAGATCATTCTGCTAAATCCCGCGTGTTGTAATAGATGGATTCAAACCAGTATTGCTAGCGAGAGAATTCTCCTGACGCAGACCCTGCCCTGCCCTGCTCAGTCACGTAGCACAGCGATAGTTTGCTAGGATGGCTCTGCAGAGTGGCTTTTAATAGCACGATAGAAAAATTCCAAAACCCAAGTATTGTAAAGGGCCCTAAAAGACCTGAGGATCAGAAAACAATGCCTGGCTGGAGGATGGCGGAGAATTACTGTACTGGTTTCCTGTCCCCATTTGTGACCTAGTCCAGAGTTAAACAATGAATTCTGAGACAAGAGCTGACATCTTTACCGCTTCCCAGCGAGAGACCAGGACCAGGAGAGCAGGGGTCCTGTGGGTCGGGATTGAGAGGCATCTGCAGAGCTGGGCATGGGGTGCACAGGACTGATAACGAATGGGACTCTGGGTTTGAAAATGAGCTGGGATGGGGGCACAGTGCCTGCCACAACATGTCTTGGTTTCACAACACAACTGCAAAGACTTTAGAGTCACTCTGACACTGAACTGGAAATCTATCTGCAACTGAAGCAACATTAAAAAAAAATTTGGCTGATTTCCAAGCCTGGGGCAAGTGCTGGGGTGCTGTTAAAAGTCCTTTCATCAAGTCTGCCTTCAAAGGAGATGCATAAGGTCGCTGGAATGTAGTCGAATGACCACTTGGCTGCTGACTCTCTCTTGGAGAGCAGGGGATTGTCCGGCTAAGCCGGGGTCACATGGTGTTTTCTCTGGAGATACTGGGGGCTCTGTTAATCCTATTGCCATTGTGCTTTTCAGAGATTGTCAGATTCTGGCATACGGGTCTGTCTCCTCTTATGCTGGGGCTACGTTCCGCAGTCAGCGCCTAAAGCGAAAATCGCGGATGGTCAAAATTACATTGAGTGGAATGGCGGGCGGAATACAGCAACAGTATTTAAATGGTTATTTTTCTCTTTTGGGGGGTTTTGTGTTTGTTTTTGCCGACCGCGTAAAGCTGAAATCGCACATGTTCAATGCGCCTAAGATGCAACAGACCTGTACACTAGAATTGCATAATCCTCCTCTACCTTGAGGAGGTGTGGAGCAGTAAAGGAGGGAGCTGTGCGCCTCTCCAGCAGAATGGGCCAGAATCTACACTGGGAGACAGGCAGCCGGGAGTGGCTTTCCTACCCGAAAGCTGCTGGCCAGTAGCATCGTGGGAGCCAGGGGTTAAGTCTCGGGAGTTTGCTGGACTCTCCGAAGCAGCCTCTGGAGCCTGCCGACACAGCTCTGCTTTCAGCCGAAGCACATCAGGCTGCCCGAGCTCCGAGGGGCCCGGGAAGTCTGTGCTTCTCCAAGCGTAACTGTCCAGGCTGCCTCAGAGGTGTTGGGCAGAGGCCAACCGAGTCCTCTCAGCTGTCAGTGAATGGACAGTAATGCCTGGAGCTGTTAGCCCTTCGGGGCAGAACTCCTCCAGTGGGGAGCAGAGCTGGGTGACTTACTCCCCTTCACCCAGAAAGAACAGCTGCTTCTGAGGTCTCTACAGCAGAAGCCAAAAGAGAGGGGGGGAGTTTCCTGTAAAGGGTCTCAAGTAACCTAGGCCCAAGCTACAGAGGTGCAAAGGCCTTAAAGAAGAGAGATGGGACTCTGTCTCCCGCAGCCGAGTCTCACCAAAGGGCCAGCGTAGTGCTTGCTACAGTCTCCGGGGTGTGGTGACTGGGATTTGGCAGGGACCTCGCTGGAGGAAGAAGCAGATTTCTCTTTCCGATGCTAATTTGTAGCCCTTTTGCTGCCAGCAAAGCATGTGCATTAGCTCGTAGCCGCTGGTGTCAGATTGGCTTCTGGCCCCAAGCACTGATTGGAGCAGTACATGCTTCAGGCCTGTGCCTGGTCTCACTGAAGCATCCAGGTCGAGCTCCGTAGATAGATACCACAGAGCGGAGGCAGGGCTGGGTTGTTGACCCAATTTAGAACCCAGCATGGTGGCCCTGAACATGCACCAGTAGCATTTTCCTGTCAAGTCCTGGGACTTCCCCAGCCTGCCCTGACTCGACAGCAGGTGAGGGAGACGTTTGCCCAACCAAAGTGCCTGCTAGATGTTAAGACCGTGCTGCCGGCTTTGTGTTGGGAAGTGCTGTGGAGTGGGCCCTTCTTTGAGGGCGGTTCTGTGAGGTGTGGGGACGCAGCTGGGAGACCCTTCCAGAGCTGGAGAGACACTCAGGTGCTTACCAGGTAGTTACCTACCTGGTAAAACATCTTAATCGCCCTCCCCTGCCCTTGGTTCTGACCCAGACCCTGGAGCGTCTCTTTGGAGGAACTGGCCTCGGTTGTTAATGGAGAAAGGAGAGAATTCCAAAAGACAAACTGGAGTAAGTATAAGGAGCGCTGGCCATTTCCAGCCAGCACAGGGATCAATCTGGCGGTTCAGACCCTGCTCTCCCTTTCTCCCCATTCACCTGCTGTCTGTTTAAATTAACTCTGGCAGGAGGCGTGTGCTGCCTGTGCATCACTGTGCTGATCTCCTCCTGCCGGAAAGAGCAGCTCCTAATGAGACTCTGATTGCATTACCAGCCAACAGCTTCTGCTCTGCCTGCGTTGATCTGGGCCTGCCCTTTGTAATGAACTGGCACATCCCAGTGGGGTTGTGCATGAGGGAGCACTGTGCTCCAGACAGACGCAGGCGAACACGAGCGTCTCGTCCACAGGTCTGCTCGGTATGGTGACGAGGACAGAGCCTTCCAGGGAGCTGAAGGCCAACTGCCTCTTCCGGGCTTTCCAAACTGACTAGAGCTGGAGCAGTCCGAGCCTGATGCTCTGGGAGCCTTCACCATAGGGCGGCTGGACTCGGCAGCACTGCCGGTTACTCCAGCTGGGGCTCAAAGCAGCAGGATCCTTGTGGCTAGCATGAGATGTCCCTGCAAGGTGTGCCAATGGCCCTGTCCGCTCTCCTCTCCAGACATGGCTCCTCCCTGACGCAGCGTGGCTGGCGCTGGGGGCTAGAATGTGCTGTGTGTTTTTAGCAGATCTCCCCGCTGATTTCAGACTGACGGTGCTGTATGGCCTTTGCCCAGTGCCTGTGGCAGCTAAATGCTTTTCTCCCTTCCTGTCTCTCAGTAGCTGTTTCGGCAGTTTGTTTGTGTCGCAAGAAGCCCTAGCGTTGCCAGTGTAACCGATTGGACCTATTCCTCCTTCCTCCCGGCTCTCTGTTCAGTGGGACGCCCTGGTGTGCACTGCCCGTGTGCTCTGAGCGCGCGCTCCCCTGCTGAGGCAGGGTGGGATAGCTGCCCAGAATTACCCATCATTCTCCGTTGTGTGGGAGTTGTGACTGCACAGCGATTGCTGACCCGTGGTTATGCGGTAGATGAAAACGTTACTGTGCGGACACCACTGAGCTGGTGTCTCCTCCCGAGCGGTACAGCGAGGCAGGTGTGGTGTGGATCTCTTCTCATGGGACTTTTCTTTCTTTCTAGGTGGCAGATGCCATGAGGCAGATGCAAGAGAAGAAGAATGTGGGGAAAGTCATCCTAGTTCCTGAACTGCCGAAGGAAGAACCCAAAAAAGAGGAAAACTAAAGCAAGGAGACCTGTCTGCAGGTTGTGAATTTGTGGTTTAACCCCTAACCCTTTTGGGACCTGGGAATGGACGGCTTGGTCCCTGCCATCTTCCCCATTAAGGGAATGATACATTTTTAAAGCCAGTTCTAGGACTGTGAGCACCTTGGGTTGTGAATCATACGCACCTGCCCTAGCCAGCCTCTCCCAGGTGTGACTGTGTAACATTAAACGTGATGCCTCCAACCTTAGCCCTGCTTTTCTCACCTGGTGGTTACATTTCCTTTCCCAGATTCCAAATCAAGTTCTTTTTCTCTGGCAACGCCTCTCTGGCCTCCGAGCAGTCAGTGACGAACGGCTGCGGAGTTCGCTGCTGCAAAGTCTAAACGCAAATTGTCATAGCAACCATTGACTGTCTCCATAGAAACGGAGCCCTTTTCGCAGCCTTAAGATGCCCGTTCAACAGACGGATGTGCCAAGCCAGAGATGCTTGTCAATGAAATTGCTGTAGGAAAATAACATCAGACCTTGCTTTATTCTAGTGCTGGCTATTTCTTTGCCATTATTCCTGCTGTCACGACACTTCCCTTCCTCCTCCCTCTCCTCTTCCCCACACCCCCAGTCCTAGGCCTTTAATGCCAATCAGCTGGCAAAAGCGCCGTTTTTCTAAGCCCAGCTTAGTTTCTTAAATGCTGGTCACACTGTAGCTTTTTACTTTGCTGTTCCTTCTCTGTGCACGCTGCATGTAACCTGAGGAGCTGTTAGGCCGGTGCTATATGAATACTAAAGAGAAATTTCAATTCAACAATTTGCTCTCGTCCATTTTCTGCTCCCAAACCGTTAGGGAAAGTCTAAACCAATTCTGTGGTCAAAGCTGGGTCTGGAGACCAAAAGGACTCAGCTGTGTCTCCGAAATGACTGACCCGTTTGTGTTGGCTCTATGTGCTTTGTTAACGTTGGGCTCTGAATGTCCGTCAGGCTAAACTTCACCCTCGTGTTTGTTACCAAGGGCTGCAAATGTGAAAACGTGTCTGCAAGACTGGGACAAAACAAGCCTCGTGCTCGGCCTTTGCTTCTGTGGTTGTGTGTGCTAGGAAGGAGACGCTGCCGCTCTAGAAGTGAGCAGGCCCAGGAAAGTCTGTGCTGGCATCCACCCCCCGGAGAGCCAGCGTGTGGTTCTGAGTGAGATCAAACGTCTGGGCTCAGACCCATCGAACCCGCTGGTGTGAGGCTTTCGCCTGGTTAGATCCTGGCTTTTGTTTGGCACTTTCCACTCCACTTTTAATTGGCTTTTCAGATTCTCCACTAGTCCCAGGCTGTCCCTATGGCTAGCTAGCGCCGAAGGGGGGCTTGCAGCTAGTCTACTCGAATCGTGAAGTGCCAGTGTTTTCAGGATACTTCCTAGTGCTGCTGAGATGCTGGGAACTGCCCAGAAAACTGGGCTTGCCCATGCCAAGCGTGCGGTAAAGCTGTGGGTGGGAACCTGAACGGTTCAGTCTGTGAGCATCTAAACTTGTCCTTGTCTAATGTTCTGACTGATGCTGCCCCTTCCAGCTGCGCTCGGTCTCCTGCTGCAGTCCCAGGACTTGGCGCTTCGTTGCTATTTGCACTTGCTCTAGCAGTCCAGGTTTGGTCCTGCTGGGGGTGGATGGTGCAGTAGCTCAGGCTTTGTTTGTATTTTGGATCTGGTAACTGAAGGGACCAAGCCCCCACCCCACCCCCCTTTTGTAAAGTGCCATAGCAGAAGCAAAATGCTGCTCTTAAATAAGAGCAAATATGGCTCTCCTGGGCTGTGAACATCCCCCCCTGCTGGGTCCCTCCCCGCATTAATAAAAACCTGGTCCAGCATCAGCACGAGAATTTTATTGTGCAAGGAAAAAGGAAGGCGACAGCCTCCATTGGCTGCCCCTGCCCCAGGAGGGGGAAGTGGTGCTTCTCTAAGGCTTGGGCTACACTAGCAACTAACGTCGGTGTAACTACGTCGCTCAGCCGTGCAGCTTTACCGACCTAGCTCCCGGTGTAGACAACGCTGTGTCAACGGGAGGGCGTCTCCCAGCGACACGGCCACCGCCTCTCGGGGGGCGCGGTACGTGCCCCAACAGGAGAAGCCTCCTCTTGGCATAGGCAGCTTCTTCACTGACGCGCTACAGTGGTGCAGCTGCATTATCTCATCAGTGCAACCTGGGTTTCAGTTCCTGCTCTCTTACCCTGCCGGGCTGCATTAGGCCTGGAATCTGGAGGATTCACTTCAGGTATAAAATGGTGCCCCCCGTTTAGGTTGTCAGAAAGGGAACCACGATTGGGTTCAGACCCTCTTCTGTTTTCGTTCCTTCCATTTGTGACACGGGGGTTGACCCCCCAGATGTGATGCAGCAGAACTCACAAGCACAACTTTTTTTCTAACCTTTTTCTAAATATAAACTCTCCCTGCTGGGTTTTTCCCCTCTCCGAACCGCTCCTGCCCAGTGAATTAGCTTTGATTTTCCATTGTTTCATGCCGTTTCACCGCAGGTTCGAGAAAGCAGTTCAGACACTTGTTTGCTATAAAAGGAAAAGCCCAAGACCTGCTCTTGTCCAAATCTTGGCTTCACCTTGAGACAGGAGGAGTCTGGCCAAACTGCACCGCAAAGCTTCAGGTTCTCTAGAGTCTTTGAAAGGGGGAAAATGATCGCCCTTTCCTTGGCTCTACTCCGCCAGCTGAGAGCACCTGGTGCCTTACTCCAGACGGCCTTATCCTGGGCACCATCGCACGGCTTCTGTAGTCTAGTCCCCCTTTTGATACAGTGTGAAGGAAGCAAATGGGAATATCTTGTATCTTCCTGTAGGACAACTCTGACGTATGCTGCATTGCAACGCACCATAGAAAACAGTATCTCAGTGCCTTTTCTAGACCGCTTGTAAGACTAGCAAGTCACTGAAGCCTTTGCCATACTGGCCTCTTAAAATACTGCCAAAAATCTAGCGTGCTGCAAAAGAGATATGGCTTGTGATACACAAGCGACCTAGCCCTGCTTGCCCTCCGCCTCGATATACTCCTCGTACACGGGTGTTTTATGGACTCTCCAGGCTGATCCCTGGAAACTCCTGCTCCAGAGGCTACCGCAAGGCAATGCCTCGCCCAAGTTGGCTGCATGTGGATGTGGCCAAAGGTGATGTCAGCCTGCCCGTGTATGTCCGTATCTCTAGGCTTGTCCTCTGGCAAAGCTTTGCTGGTAGTGGCCTCTCCTGGGGCTGAGGACATTGAGGGTTTGTCACCATTGCAGAGACTCTCTGGAATTTCTTTTCTCTTCGTTTGCGATGTGTAGTTGATAGTGAATTTTCTACCTATAAACTTCTGATGCCCTTTTCAGTCTGACTTCTGAATCCTTCCGAGCAGTTAGGTAGTTGTGGTAGCGATTAGCACTGACTCTGCACCGCGGTAGCTACGTTTTCTACGGAAGATTAAGTGTAACCTTGGGCTTTACTGCCTCAAACTAATGCTCTGTTCTAGATTTTATAGTAGCCTTTATTTACCCTGGCGTTTTATGGGCCAGTAAGTATTAAATCTACCGATTGTCAGTCTTAATACAACTTTATTACCAGTGTCTCAAACAACTTGTTAAACAGCAGGTTGTTCTAGCAAGGACCAAAGCACAATGTCATTCCACTCCAGAAGGTGTCTGATTAGAGGGAAACATGCTGAACAGTTGAGGGCACAGCTAGTGTCATCCAGGGAACAGAGAGTGCCATGTTGCCTCTTAAATTGTGTATCGTTCCAAAATAACTGAAGTGCAGCTTAATGTTCATTTTGCTAATTGATCGTTTTGACTCAAATCTTGTGCCATGGGGGCAAAATGGCTGAAGGGCAAAAGTTTGTGTTGTGATGCTATGAGCACTAGCTAAAGGTTTCTGTGTTCCCTGCACTCTCTCCTGCTGCAGTTTGCAGGGTGTTCTGCCTTCGGTATGTTCGTGTAGATTGCGAAATCCAGTGGTACCTGTCTAAGTGTGACCTGAGCATCATTGCTGTATCTGTAACCAAAACTGCCAGTCCAGGAAGGGGCCCTTAAACACAACTGTACATACTTTGCCATCCCCAGGCGGCTTTAGAACTAAAAAGCTTGTTTAGTTTAATAAGAAATGTATTTAGTTACAAATGTTTCTTGCACCTGGGAGATGGGAGTGGAAAGGAGCTCAGCTTGCACAAACATAAGCCCTGTTGAGATCCGTAGCTACACCAAGACAGTATTTGAGAGATGAGGAAAGGTCCTACAGACACCAGGGAATGGAGTTTAGCTGCATGTTTAGTTACAAACCAGCTGTGTGAAGTAGAGTTGAGTGACCAGTGATGGGCAAAAAGTGTTGTGGGCATCAGACTTTAACCAATGCAGGAATCTGACCCATCTGCAGCTGCTGTCAGAGGTGTAAAAACACTCCTGTTGCCAAATGAAGTCTTTGATGCCCAAAGCACTGGTGATGGCAAAGGGTGATGGGCATGTAGTGTATGAGCACGGTGTGGGAATGTGTTTCTCTTGGAGCCTCTTACGACACATGGCAGTGTCTGTGCTGTCCAGTTGATTTGCGGAGATGTGATCCGAGTGGCTGTTGGCCTACAGCACGGCGTTTTTAAAAATAATTATATTCCGCTTTGTGCGTGTAACCAAGTTGAACAGAAAGCGATTGTGCCAATGCTGTTTACATGACTACAACGTGTAATGCTCTTCTGCCTAACGTTACCGTATGCCTTATGTGTTTCAAATGTTAATTAAAAGCATAACAAAACCCTCACTGGCACGTTTCTCTGCTTGTGACGACGTTGGGGTTAAGCATAAAACAAAGGTTCATGGGTTTGTCAGCGGCCCAGCAATCCATCTGTGCTTCCCTTTGTCAGACCCGGGCTCGTTCGTGTGACCGAAGAAATCTGGGAAACAATAAATGCTCGCCAGTCTGTCCATAATTCAGATCAGTAACATTGGGAGGGGAGCCAAGGCGGGAAGATTCAAGACCTACCCTACGTGTTTCAAATAGCCATTGGGTCATGCACGCAATGGGGGTTAGTGGATTTAGCAGCAGTGCGGCTAGCTGAAAGGTGAATGGGATAACCCCGCACCATGAGCAGGGCAAGCTCTTGTCAGGCCATGCAGTGACCCGCACAGCAGAACCTGGATGGGTACAATTGTCACCCCTTGTTAAAAGAAACTTCTCGTGGGAGCATAAATCGATGTTCAAGAAACACGTAAAACTACTGGGCTGCTTCTCCGCTGGCATGAATGCTAAGCAGCCCCGGAAACATGCTCTAGGCAGGCTTGAGCCTCTCCCTCTCCCCCCTCCCAGGCTTTCAAACCCACCCTCCCACTTCCCTTTTGTGGGGCTGAGGATAAAGCAGGCGCCTCCCCTCTGGAAGAATGTGCTGGGTCTGAAAGAGGACCCTGAGCGCTAGAGCCGGCTGAAGAGGATCTTGGTGCCTGACTAAATATTCTTAAGGACGCTTTTCACCCCCAACTCTTCACCTTAGAGCTCTTAGCTATTGGTCCGAGCTTCGTCACAGTGCGGTACCGAGCGAGCGAGAACGAGGGTGCTTGTCTCTGATGTGACAGGCTCTCTCCCCTCCCGGCTGCCACCCCACAGCAGCGGCAGGGAGCTGTTCTCTGACACCGGTTCCAGGGCTAGGTTATAGGCTGTAGTGCTCGGGCCCAATCGTGCTTGTCACTTTCCCAGCGGGCTCAAGAACTGAATGGCGTGTGAAGTCCCCTCTTGCCCAATGGCAGCCTCTCCGCTTCAGAGGGGAAGCTTGTTGGCCAGGGGTGTGGGGAGCTGATGCTGTGGCTAAAAGGAGACCTTCCCCCCCAAGTTCTGGCCACAGGCGCACTCCTATCACTGAAATGACAGGGAGCAGATTTTGCATGTGGCTTTTGAGCGGCAGCACTGGACGCCTGCTGTGACATGTAACAAGGATCTCAGCTGCTTTGTAAAGGTTCAGGTCAGCCCTGCCCGCCTTGGTACCAGCACCAAGTGTTTATTTGGAGCCTTAAATGCACCATCACATTCTCATAAAATGCTACTTGAGAAAGCCCAGCCCTGGCAGAGGGCTGCAGACGCGTCAATCTGCAATGGCCCTTCTGCTATGCGGCCTAGAGCCCGTTGTTGCTACACTGCCTGTGCCCACAATGGGGGGCATTTTGAGGCTCCCAGCGCGAGACACGGCCAAGCACTACCGAACAGGGTGGGGAATGAGACTCGTTTATTTGAAATTCTCCACCAACTCCATGGAATGTAAAGTAACAGTGACTGTGTAACGCCGTGCTCCCTCGAGCACACCAGGTTTGGGCTCGGTCCCACAGGGCTAGAGGAGCACTAGAAGCAGAAAGGTTATTGATGCTCCCCCAGAGAGCTCCCTGCCCTCCCTGGAACAGGTGCTGGGGACGGGACGGGAGCTCCGGACTGTCTGTCCAAGGAATGAAATGCCCAGGTTAACAAGTGCCAATCCAGAAGCACTGAACACTAAAAAGACGAGCCGCTCCCAGCCTCCCAAAGGCAGAACTGGGACGCCCCAGGTTGACCCTTCCTGCAACCAGACGTGGGCCTCCACTGGAGACTAGCATCAGGCTGGAAGCTGGTGATGGCTCAGCCTGTGTTGCTCGACGTTCGCTGATGCCGAAACAAGCTGTGCTAGGAGCTGCGGCTGGCGGCTGGTGAACAAGCTAAATCCAAGTGGGAGCTGGAGCTGGCGGCAGCTTTTACTTCCACTCAGCGAGAGCGAGGGCGGGTGCTGGTGAGACGCTGCCGCTGGACAGCTCGGTTCTCAGTGCATTTTACACTTGGCCCAGGAATTCCTGGCTAGCGAAGGGCGCAGCGGAGGTGAAGCCCAAGCAGTGAAAAACCGGCTCAGTCCTGTGAACGTGGCTTGTGCCAGCGGGGCTGAGCCTGGCTGGGACGGGAGGACGGCAGAGAGGGAGCGGCTTTTGGCAGCTCAGCTCTGGGAGTTTCACTCGATGCCCAAGTTTCTCAGCAGAGCCCTGACCTCGCGGAGGTACTGGGAATCCGGGTAGCCATTCCTGCCAGGGGAGAGGAAGAGGCGTGAGGCAGTGGCCCCGCTGGTGACGCTCAGAGCACGTTCCAAACACTACCCCTCCCAACGACCGCGGGAAGTGGGGGGGCATCTTTCCCTATTCCCCCACACACCCCATTTCCCAGATGGGGAGGAAGCCAGCGGACCCTTTCAGAACTTGGCCTCCCCACGCTCCCAGCCCCAGAGCACGAGGCAGCCTAGGTCTGGCGCAGGAATCGCTCTTTGCTAGGGTCTCACTGGGTGGAAAACGGGCAGTGGGGATGGAGTAGCAAGAAACATTTAAAATGACGTTTGGATGCTGCTCTTGCTCATTCATTTCTTATCCAACAAAGCGGCTGCTGCAGCCCCGCCAGCCAGGGTAAGAGGGGCTCTGCCCTCCCGAGCCAGGGCACGGAAGCAGCTGGGGGGCTCCGACGATTCCTGGGCATGGTGCTGTGTTGCACCACTGGTGGGCTCGCTCCAAGGCTGTCTGCAGCGTTGGGTTGCTGTGCTCTGGCAGGTGCCTACACGCCAAGCGTGGATTCAGCACAGCACCCAGGCATCTAGGGCCAGGCCCTGTTCCTCTCCCTCCTAGGCCAAGAGCTAACCGGCCAATGGCAGCCTGGGCCCCAGACCCCGTTCAAACACCAGCACTGCTCCATACCTGGCCTTGCCCTTGTCGAAAGAGGTTTTGTGGGGGATGAGGTGCCACGTCACTCTCTCCTCCCCGTCACAGGATTGGATCTGGAAGGTCAGGCCCAGCTCAAACGCTTTCTGCAGCAGCTGAGACGTCTTCTTCCCCTCTCTGTTGTCAGGCAGGAAGGCCTGGAAGCGGCCACCCCTGTACGGTCTCCCGGGTCGGGGGTCTCCAGCCTTTAAATGGTGGTGTGGAGGAGGGGAGAAGGAAGAAAGTCGTAAGATCAGCCCTGAGCAGGAGTTTGGGCTGCTGGGACGGGGCTGCTCTCAGGTTTGCCTGTTGGGAGGCGGGGCGGGTTTCGTCCCCTGCCTGGTAACGCTCCCCTGGCTGTGAAGACAGGGTCAGTTTGTGGGACCCAGCCCTTGCCCTGCCCAAGGAGCGAGCCGGGAGTGCTGCTGCAGCCGGAGCGCTGGCTAGTTAGCAGGAAGATGGCAATGAGAGGAGGCTGCTGGTGGGAGCCGTTTGTGGCGTTTCCTACCTTGGGTCACGCTCACACCCTCCCTGCTCAGCACTTCTACACAAAAACCCGACTCTGCGGCGGCGCCCTTGGTCACTTCTCTCTACAGTGACTCAGCCTGGGGGTGCACTGGGGGAGGAGACTGCTCTGGGCTATTGCTGGGTTGGAAGGGAACGTGGGAAACGGCTGTTCCACCTACTGCTGGTAACTCTCACCACTGGCCTGGGCCTGGGCTTAAAATAATAAAGGGTGACTGGGGAAAAGCCATTGCCAGGGAGCAGGCTGCAGACCTGGCACCTGCTGGAAGCCAGAGCCCCCTTCAGCCAGAGATGAACGGTGTATCCACCTCATTCAACTCCCCTCTGCTGCTGGGCCTGCAACAAGTGCGACAACCTCAGAACGGCCAGGCTGGCTCAGACCAATGGTCCATCTAGCCCAGTATCCCTGTCCCTGACAGTGACGGGTGACGGGTTCCCCAGAGGGAACGACGACGACATTGAGTGATCCATCCCATCGCCCAGTCCTAGCTTCTGGCAGTGAGAGGGTTAGGGACACCTAGAGCATGGGGTTGCGTCCCTGCCCATCTTGGCTAATAGCCATTGATGGACCTGTCCTCAGTGAACTTCTCATTCTTTTTTGAACCCAGTTAGTTTTGACCTTCACAACATCCTCTGGCAACGAGTTCCACAGGTTGACTGTGTGCTGTGTAAAGAAAGTACTTCCTTATGTTTCTTTTAAACCGATTGCCTAGTAAGTTTATTGGGTGACCCCTGGTTCTTGTGTTATGTGAAGGGGAAAATAACACTTACTTCCTCCACACTGGTCATGATTTTATGGCTCGCTATCTTATCCCCCCGAGTTGTCTCTTTTCCAAGCTGAACAGTATTAATCTTTTTAATCTCTCCTCATATAGAAGCTGTTCCACAGACTTCATCATTTTTGTTGCCCTTCTCTGTGCCTTTTCCAATTCTAATAGATCTGTTCAGAGATTTGGCAGCCAGATCTGCAAGCCGTATTCAAGGTGTGGGCGTACCATGGATTTATAGAGTTGCATTATGATATTTACTGTCTTATTATCTATCCCTTTCCTAATGGTTCCCAACACGCTATTAGCTTTTTCGACTGCCGCTGCAGTCATTGAGCAGATGTTCTCAGAGACGCATTATCTATGATGACTCTAAGATCTCTTTCTTAGTGGTAACAGCAAATTTAGACCGCATCATTTTGTAAGTATAGCTGGGATTATGTTTTCCAATGTGCATTACTTTGCACTTATCAACACTGAATTTCATCTGCCAGTTTGTTGCCCAGTCAGCCAGTTTAGTGAGATCCCTTTGTAACTCTTGGCAGGCAGCTTTGAACTTAACTATCCTGAGTAATTTTATATCCTCTGCAAACTTTGGCACCTTCCTGTTTACCCCCTTTTCCAGCTCATTTATGAGTATGTTGAATAGCACTGCTCCCAGAACAGATCCCTGGGGGACCCCACTATTTACCACTGTCCACTGTGAAAACTGGCCGTTTGTTCCTCTCCTTTGTTTCCTGTCTTTTAATCCGTTACCAACCCATGAAAGGACCTTCCCTCTTCTCCCAGGACTTCTTACATTGCGTAAGAGCCTTTGAGGGCCCTTGTGAAAAGCTTTCTGAAAGTCCATGTACACTCTAGCCCCTGGATCCCCCTTGTCCACATGTTTGTTGACCCCTCAGAGAATTCTAACGGATCGGTGAGGCCTGTCATGTTTTCAAATGCCATGTTGATGCTTCCTCAACAAATCGTGTTCATCTGTGTCATAATTCTGTTCTTTATGGGGGTGCTTTGACTACTGCTCATTCCCAGCTGGCATCCGTGCTCCCCTTCTGCCCGTGTTACCCACCCACCTCTTCTCTTGTGAGCTCTTTGGGGCAGGGACTCTGTTCTGTGTGGGCTCTGCCCAGCACAACGGGGCCCTGGCTTCTGACCGGGATACCTAGGCATTACCCCAAGTCCCATAGCTAGGGGGCTGGGAAGGCCCTGGTGGCAGACTCTTTGTGTGGCCTGGCTACCTACCTCCTGCACGCCGTCAGGGATCTCATAGACGATCTTGAGCGTTGGGTCTCGAAAGTAGCCGGGCAGGCTCTGGGACAAGGTCACGACCTTGAATGTCCCTTTAATAGCCCTGGTGCCCTTGGGGGAGTTGCAGCAGGCTGGGTGCGTGTCTTCTGCTGCAAAACAAGTCCGGCACAGAGCGTGGCCACACTGGGCGCGGCAGGTCGTTGTGCAGGAGCTCTGGCACGCATCACACTTCCCAAGCTTGTGCTCATGGGCTTCCTGCCCAGGGCTGGGACCTCTTAGCTCCAGCTCTGAAATCCCAGTCTCCTGTGAGTCCCCATCTCCTGCTGGGAGCAAGTGGCCTTCCTGGCTCACTGGGTCCCCCTGGCCTGGCTTGGGGCCTCGTCCTGCTGCAGCCCTAGCGGGTAGTGCAGTCCCAGAGCTAGAGAGCCAGATGGGCAAGGACTGTGGGGCGCCATCTGCTGAGGGGGGCCTCGGGCTTCCCCCTGCCTCACTGGGGCCTCCTCGGCTCTTGTCTCTTGCAAACTGGAATCTGTCGGGCAGGACCCGCTTTATCCTGGCCGTCTCGGGCTCTCCAGCTGACCTCTCCCCCTTCTGCGGCTCCTGGGGGTCCCTTGGGCTGAAGCTCTGTCTGCCCGCCACGCTGGCATCAAGGAGGCCACTGCCACTCACGTCCTGTGAGTCGCTGTGGTAACTTGGGTCCTCCTGCCCCACCGCCTGCTGGTAGCTGCTGGTTTTCGTGGCATTCCACCCGGGCCCATACAGTCTCGTGGTGTCGGCACCGTTCAGCTGAGGGGCGCTCTCCGAAAGGTCCGACAGGCCGGCTGTGCTGCTAACCTCCAGCTGCTGCAGACCCTCCTGGCTATGGCGATATTCTGCAGCCAGCCCTGGGTCCTGGGTTTTCACCTGCTGCGTGGGGCTTGGATATTCCTCGGCCGGAGATCCCTCCAGCCCCGGAGATGGGGAAGAAAGCTTCAGAGCACTTCGCCTCCTGGCAGAGAATCTCTGGAAGGCCTCATTGACTCTCAGCAGTGCTTCCTTGGGGCACGTGAGATGCAGTTTGTACCTGTCTTTGCTGACTCTGACCTGGGCAGAGCATCCTTTCAAGAGGCTGCATAGCTCATTCAAGGCCTCGTCGTTGGGCCCCTCCACGTCGAGTTCGGAGTAGCTCAGGCTCTGGCATACGAGAGCAGGACACACCATCTGGCACAGAGCCTCCATCTTCCACCTGGCTTGGAGGAGCTTTGTCCTGTCCTCAGCTGCAAGCGTCAGCACGGTGCCGCCTTTGTCGCTGCGCTCTGCGAGCAGGACGCCTCCCTCCCTGCACAGCCCGTCAATAGTAGAGCCATGAATCTCTTTCAGATACGCCCACTGCACAGGATCCATGCTGATCTCCTCGCTGACCCCGTAGGCCTCGCTGGCTGCCCTGCTGGGGTCTCTGGGCATGTCGCTTGCCTTAGACTTTGGAATGGAGAAACTATTGGAGCGTCTCAGCGGGGCGCTAGACTCGGGCGGTTTGGAATCTAGTGCTGAACAGGTCCCCGTGGTATCGAAAAGGCTCAAGGATTTGAAGGTACTAGACACGCTGCTCATGGGCTGAGACTTTACGGGACCGGGGCTTTTCCAGCCCCCGAGACTCTGCAAAGTGCTGCTTTCTTTGCCTCCAGCAAACAGAGACAGCGTCTTGGGTCTCAAGAGCAGGGAGGCCCCCTTCCTTCGGTCCCAATCCTTCAGCTCCCTCTGCTGAACCTCTGCCGCTGGCCCAGTGATGGCCGCAGAGACGGGCAGGTGGTGCTGACCGCTCGGTGGTGCTGGATCCCTCTGGCCCGGGGCGCCAGCTTCCTTTAACCAGCTGTCAGAAAGCTGCATCTGCTCCATGAACAGGGAGTTGCGATGCAGCGAGGGCCATGCACTGGAAAGAGACGCGTCCTGCTTTAGGAAGCTGAAGTTGGCGGCTAGCTTGTGTTCACCTTTAAACTCAAACTTGCCAGGACTCGGTCTTGGGGGTGAAGGATCCACCGTGGGTTCAGGCTTGCCCAGTCTGGCATCCCCTCCATGAAGGGCGCCTGTGTAGGTGGCCAGGGAGGTGTCGGACATCCTGAGGCCGGCTGTGACTGTTCTCCCGGTGCTTCGATCTTGGATGTATTGTTTGGCCTGGGAGACATCGACCAGATTCCCGATGAGATAGAGATGCCGCTCATCTTCGTGACAAAGGAGGAGGGGGCACAGCTTCTGCAGGTCCCCTAGCAAGGCCCTCTGAGACCTCATGTCACTGCTCAGCTCCCCCTTGCTGATCTTCTCCTTGCGCAGACTGGCTTCCAGCCGCTGATAGAGGCCCAGCAGCGCCAGGCGGGCTTGCACCACGGAGCTGATGTTTCCCGTGTTCTTGGAGGAGGCCTGGAGGTAGAGAATGGCGATGCCGTCGCTGCTGACGTCCACCACGTCGACCTGGTGCTGCTGCAGCACCCGCTGGTACTTGTCGCTGCAGAACTTCTGCATGTACAGGTAGATATCCGCGTCCATCACCAGGGAGAAGTCCTCCAGCTGCTCCACAGCTTCTCCGTCCACAGGGTCCCTGTGCAACGGGGGCTCAGACGCCTCCTCGTGCACCTGGCCCGGACTCGGCTGCTTCTCCACCCTGGGCTCTGGCAAGGGGGAGTGGGGCCTCTGCTGGGAAGCCAACATCCCTGTGACTGTGGCTGGGTGGCTGACTCCCTCCGGGGGGGCCTCTCCAGCTTGCTGACTCCGCAGCAGCTCCTTGCTGAAGGCCTGCAGCTCCGTGAACGGCCCCTTGACCGTGCACAGCGTCTCCTTCGGGTCGAAGCTGAACTGCACGGCGCCGTAACGTTTGCGCAGGCTTCTCAGGAGGGTTTTGCCATCCAGCAGCCTTCCGTAGTCGATGATCATACAAACGCGCACGAAGATCTGGAGGGACAGGACCAGAGGAGTCAGAGGGCAGCGACTGACGGCAAACAGCCCCGCTGCAGGAGGGAGATGACCCCCCGGCAGGCCCCGCTCCACCACCCCGGCATCATCAGGACAACGGCAGCTGCACACACTATCTCACCGCGGCTCCCAGGGTCACTTCAAGGCCAAGTGCCAAGCGCCCCCACCTTCCCTTCCACCCTGTGTTTGCTCTCCCCAAGGGCAGGCAAACAAACCCGCTGTAGCTTCGTGCTGCAATCGCTGCCCCTGGAGACGGAGAGGGCGTGCCCAGGCGGGAGGCCATGGACACAGGCAGATGCAGGCTCTAGGGTCGGGCAGCGATTAATGTGGGCGGGCCGGGCGGCCAGGCCTGACAGAGCCAGCAGCCTGGAGCCGAACTTTCCCCTCCACACGTGGCCCAAAGGGCTTGGTGCACAGAGTGTTGCCTGCTGGGAGCAGGGAGTGGAGCCGAGTGCGACGTTAATACGGCTACAGCATCTCCCATGTGTGCAGAGCACTCTGCAACCAGCCCAGGCCCAGGGATCCCCACGTCCCGTTTCTATTACTCTAAGGCCCCTGCGCATGGAGCCAGGCTCTCCTCTGCTCGGGCTGCAGTGTCCCTCGCAGGCCGTAGGCTGCCTGTCTCTGACATCATACGTAGTTGCCATGGAGATTATTGTGATGTCACAGACAGCAGGCTCTGACTGTTGTTGTCACAGAATACAACACCAAAGCCCAGAGCCGGCAGCTGGCCACTGAAAGCAGAGGAAGGGCGGAATTACCTCACGGTCTCTGCCACCAGCGCTTCCCCTAAATGCCCCCGAGGAAACTCGCCCGCTTTCCTGGCTCATGCAGTGGCAGAGAAATGAACAGACGTCCCTGCTTGGCCATGTGTGAGCAGAGAGCTGGGCTTTAATCTCTCTCTCACACACACAAACGCACACACGCATCCCCTCCCCCCAGTGCTATTCCCTCTGCGCTTGGCCAGGTACAAATGCAGACTGACCAAGTGTAAAATTGAGCCCTGCCTCCGGCGCGTTATCAGCAAAGACCCTTTTAAATCCTCATTTGAATACAAATAAAACGAGTTTGCTTTAACTCTAATTAAGATTAATAGGATTAGCGGAGTCCCCTTCCTCCGTATCTACAGCAGGTGCAAAGCCTGTTCCAGGCGCCGGCGGGGGCTCTGGGAGGAGCGTACACAGCTGGTGGGGGCCCTGCCCACCTGATCCCGCTCATTACCTCGTCAGCGCTCAGCTCGGCCGCGTGCGCTGTCACTGTCAGCGGGTATGTCTTTCCACCGACCAACAAAACGTGGTTCTCCACCTCCAGGACCCTCCGAGCCACTAAACCGAGCAAAGCAATAGACACCAGTCAGCCGGCGGCACCCTGCCCTGGGCTGTGCCGCTGGGCTCCCCAGCCAGACATGCCCAGAGCGGGATCCTTATTCCTCCCTCTCTCCCACCGCTTTCTTGGGGCAGCCCCTTGTTGGAGGCTGGGGAAGGACAGGACAATGGGAATTCCACCAGTTACCCTCCAGCATGGGAGGCCCAATGCCGCAGGAGGTGCCCTGGCCCCTGTGCGGAGCTTCTTGGGCTTCCCCCCCTGGTCCCAGATCAGAACTTAGCCCGCCAAGTGCTGCCTGGCACAAGCCCCCTGCATTACCTCCCGCTTCCTCAAAGGTGACGAGGGCACAGGCGGGGGAGCCAGCGACGAGCGTGATGTCTGCGATCTCTCCGCCGCCGTTGCGGGCGCGCAGGAAGTGGATGGTGAGCTTGTCGGCGACTCTCTCTGGGGGGATGTCGGTTGGGATCCCCCCCACGCGCACCGTACGCCCAGCCATGCTGCCGGACCCTCCTGCAGGGAAGGAGCGCAGACGTGAGCCAACGAGCAAAGGTCCCAGCCCACCCGCCAGGGCTCGCGGGCTGCCCCCTCCGCGCTGGAGCCTGGGCTCTGGGCTCGCAGGCAGGACACGTGGGTTCTGTTCTGGTGCATGTGCCCTGCCTAGCAAATATTTAAAGCCATACTCCTCACTGTGGGTAGGTCACCTTCCCTCGCTGTGACTCAGTTTCTTCACCTGTACAAGGAATTGCCGCACGAGGGCTTGTGCAGCTGAATTCAGGAGCATTTGCAAAGCACGTGTGGATCTACAGCGAAAGCCTGTTGTTATCCAGGGGAAACCTGGGCAGCCCTAGCACAGCTAGAGCGAAGCCCGTCCCTTCACCGCATGGCACTTACTAGGAGCAGACCGCACTGGGAATCAGCAGGAAACCACCATCCCCCGTCACTGGAGCACAGCTGCGCGTGGCCTTGTGTCTCCCCCCAGCCCGTGCCAGACAACAGCCTCTGCCCAAGGCACTTGCGTCAGACAGGGGAGCTCTCATGCCCGGAGAAAGCTGTTCCTCCCTAGCCCCTGTCCTCACCCAAGGCCCCATTTGCCCCAAAGGAAACTGAGGTCTCCATTGGATTTGTATCTCAGCAGCTCTTTTCTCCAGGGAGCCCGAATGTTCCAGCCTGTTTTTTCTGGCTTCGAAGCTCCTGCCAAGGTGGCCAAACCTCCACCACCCCTTGCAAAGGGGTGTCATTGACACTCTCTTGCAGCGACCAATAGAATGGCCAACCGCTGCAGGCCCCAAACGGCGCCCTCTAATTCCCCAGCTGCATGAGGTTGGCACCTGCCATCAGGGCCCAGCTTTCTGCGGCCAAATGAATAAGGGAGCCTCGGTGCCCTGCCCCCATGGATACACATCAGTGTCACTCTTTGGAAAGGCACCGTGGGGAGGACAATGCTCAGTCTCTGCTAAGGGCTCCAGGGTCTGTGGCCAGGTATCTCTTCTCTGCTCATTTGCAAGCAGAGGGGCTGAGCTCTTGCATTATTCATGAGCTTCCACTTAACATGCAAAGATGCAGCTGAACACGCCATAAATATTTATTAGGCCTCCAAGACGGGGACCCTCTGTTGCAAATTCTCATTAAGCAGGGAGGAGCAGAGGGAGAGGTGTCCTAGTGGGAGCCAGAGGCAAGAGGCTCAGACAGTCTCTGCCTGGGGGGAAAGATAGCACCCACAACACTCTTCAGGGTGCAAGGTAGGCCCACACCCACACGCCCCCCCCCCAGACCAACAGCCCATGCACCAGCTGGTAAAGGGATCAGCCCGCGTTTCTGCTGCCCTCCCCCTCTACTGCTGAAGCCAGGAGCGATCTGAGGCCTGAGGAAAAGCCCCATTCGCCCCTGCCCCTCGAGGCTGGGCCAGGCCCCGACGGACTGCGCCCCGCTCAGTGGTTTGCCGCAGAGCTGTGGGTGACTGAGCTGTTACCGTACCAGCTGCGTTAGACCCAGGATCTCTATATGGTTCTTATACAGCAGCTGTCCCTGCAGTCCCCAGTGGGAAATGGGCGTAGGGGCCCCCACCTGCCCCCAGTCGTTCAGGTGTCCAAATCCCCACCTGGGTCCTGTGTCACGGGCTCAGCCTGAGCACGCGGCTCCAGGGGGCGCGTCAGTCGATCAATCACAAGACCGGGAAGGTTTAATATTTAAACAAGCTGTTGAATTTTTCAGCAGGGAAGGTAGCAGCAGCAGGCCCCCCGGGAGCTGCGCGGTGTGGCTAACGGCTGCCTCTCGGGGCTGCTGAGGCTCTCCACAGAACAGCAGCTCCCGAAATAAGAGAGAAGCGATGGCGCTGCAGGAGGCGATGGCAGCAGCAAACTGCAACTCTGGCCTTGGCCTCCACGGCCCCTGTCCCTGCAGGGACGCCCCAAGGGGCGCGGGGGGCCGGACACTGTGTTAACAATGCAGCCCTGGGGCGAGCAGGGTGGCCTCGTTCGGCTCTCGCGTTCTGGGAGCGGCATGGACTGAAAGTGCTGCCCTGAAAGAGGAGTGTATAGAAATGGCACCAGCTTGGGCATCAGCTGCCCCCGCCCCCGGGCAGTGTCCAGCGAGTGGAGCCAGGGACTCCACACAGGCACCAGGGCCCAGCCACATGGCGGCGAGGACCAGATCCCAGCCCCAGTAACTTGGTCCCCCTGTGCTGCCTGGGAGTCAGTGGGGTGCACGGTGGGAGCCAGGCAGGAGCAGGGTGGGGTGCAGGGCGGGTGCCGGGTGGGTGCAGAGCAGAAGCCGGGCGGGTGCAGGGTGGGTGCGGGGCGGGTGCAGGAGCCGGGCGGGCACAAGGGGGTGCCAGGGGGGTGCAGGGGGGTGCCAGGCTCTGCTCCAGGGCAGGCCCCCTTTGCTGACGCCCCCCGGCCCTGGCAGCGAGGGGGGCTGGAGGCGGGGGGCTGGCGGAGGGCACCGAGTGAGCACGTGGGGCTGGGGCCAGCGAGGGCTGAGCCCCCCGGACCCCCCAGGCCAGATCCGCGCCCCCAAGCGCCCAGCCCCGCCCCGGGTGATGCCGGGGGCGGGGGCCGCACCCCAAGTTCCAGCCCCCCCCCCCGGGACGGTGCCCCCAGCGTGGGGGGCAGGGCCGGGCCAGTAACTCCCGCCCCCCATTGCGCTCGAGGGCCCGGGGGGGGGCGGGGCTGTGTGTGCCCCTGGGGGGGCCCTGCCCATGGGGAGGGGCGCGCCGCTCCTTCCCGCCCCCCCCCCCACGCTCGGTACCTGCGGGCTCCGCTCCCGGCTCCGGCCCAGCCGCCGCGGCGGGAAACGAAAGTGAAAGTCCGCGAGGAGCCGCCCCCCGCCGCGGGACCCGCCCCCCCTGCCCCCCCCACCCCCCCGGGACCCGCCCCT
The DNA here is from genome assembly GCF_013100865.1 of Trachemys scripta elegans. Classification (NCBI taxonomy): domain Eukaryota; kingdom Metazoa; phylum Chordata; order Testudines; family Emydidae; genus Trachemys; species Trachemys scripta. The sequence goes on along the minus strand of NC_048320.1, from coordinate 15,322,825 downwards.
ACAACTCCCCCCTCCCCCGCG
>NC_048320.1:15181887-15308019 GCF_013100865.1 Trachemys scripta elegans | reverse complement strand
GGCCCCCACTGGCCGCGGTTTGCCGTCCCGGGCCCATGGGGGCGTCGAGAAGCCGCAGCCAGCACATGGCTCACCCACGCCGTTTCCCGCCGCCCCCATTGGCCCGGGACGGTGAACCGCGGCCAGTGGGGGCCGCCATCAGCCGAACCTGCCGCGTCAGCAAGTAAATAAACTGGCCCGGCCTGTCAGGGTGCTTACCCCTGGTGAGCCGCGTGCCAAACGTTGCCGACCCCTGATCTAACCTATTCTGTTCTGTTCCTAACTGATGATGCAGCATACAAGCTATAAAGGTAACGGCTGTAGGGATGAACTGAAGATTCAAAGTCTAGAAGAAGGAGAGGGTGCGTTAACAGTTTATCTATTAATGTACAAGTAGGTAATACAACATACACAAACCACCATGACTTTTATTATCAGCAGTAGATATTGTACTCTCCACAACACAAATACATTCATCCTATTGCACATATGCACAGACCTAGAAACAGAACAAAATCAACATCAGAAATAAAATAAAGCAGATATCTGAACAACTAGGGTACAACATAAACTTCTCCAGGATAGCACTGTAAACACAAAAGGGAGTTAAGAATTAGAAAAACCTGAAGACAAGATGCTTTATGGAACCATTTGGGGCCCCAAAAAAGCCTTTCCAGCAATCAGACACGTCAACTGTCAACTTATTTGTAACTGCCACAGATTTGACAAAAACATGCAGATTTCAGACAAAAAATAGCCAAACCAGAATGGGGAATGTTCCATGGAAATTATTCTTGAATTAAATCTTGCCTCTCCAGCTAATCTTAATGTGGTTGGTCATTGGTAATTCTATAATTTGCTGTCCAGGAAGACAAGAAGTTTATCTGGATAAATCAGCTTGGAATTTTTCACCCTTAGACAAGCCTCTGAAAATACATAAACAGTTTCCTATCTGAAGGGTACAACATGAAAACAGTTTCCACATATGTAAGAGTCACTGCTGCTGGTTTTCATTATATTTCAGTAAACTATTTCTGCATTAAAAACATGTGGAGGAATGTGTTACTAACCACTAATTCTTCATCAAAAAACTAACCCTCCTTACAGTGTTCTATAAATTTCACTCTGCTCCAAACACACAAATAGTTTTAAGAATACAGTTAAGGGATGAGAGGGGGGGGTCGGTGGGGGCGACACAGATTCTGGTCTCTCTGAAGTTAGTGGCAGCTTTGTCACTGACTTCAGTGAGAGCAGATGGGCCCCAGTGCTCAATGTCCAAAAGCTGGGGTGTCAGTCTATGAAATTCTAGAGGTTTTCCCAAAGAATAGCTTCAATGCTTTTTAGACAGAAATAAGATGAAACCAACAACCCTACTGCACCAAACTGTGCGTGCAACTGAGAGGAACTGGCAGTAAGGGAACTTTCCTTTTCAAGCTTCAAAAGGGAGCTACTATGAACAGTGGGGAAACTGGGAACAAAAAAACCTACCATGACAGCCCCATTTCTAGCTACTAAATGTACAATTAGAGTGGACACTCCCAACCCATCCCCCACGTGCCTGAGACTAGGATCTTGCTGTTTTGCCAGGAAGCTGAAGGGAACAGGATGCCGGACTGAGGCACTACTGTTCCCAATATAAATCCATTACCTGCCACTCAGGGCATCACTGATGCACGTACAAAGGAGACCACTCTCCTCAGCTCTATTCCAGTCAAACCCTCAGTTCTCTTTTGATGCCAGAAGTGATTTTTCTCATGCAGCCTAAATGCCATGTGGATTGACTACTACTTCAACAGCGCTGACTGATTTGACTGCAGACCTACCTGTAACCAGGGCAGGAAGCTTTGCCCTCAGACCAGCAGAAAATGCTCAATTACACAATCATCAAATACACTCGATGTAGGAAGTTGCTGGCCAAGAGATACTGACCACAGAAGTGCTTTTAGGAATTACATGAGAATATTAGACATCTGTATTTTCTACAAGGAGCCATATGACCAACTGTTCTTGCAGCACAGGGGCTAATAATTAACTCAAGTTAAACACAGTAACTGGAAAAGGGATATTTGTTTACAGTTGTTAAACCAATGCATCTGCAATAAAACCCTGGCCTGACAGTGTTCAGGGCTTTGACCAAAACTCCACGAGGGAGCTGAGAGTCTTACACAATGCACCTGAATGCTCAATCCAGTCACCTGTCACCACATAGTCCAAAGAATCTGTCGATGTCTGGATCTCTGCAGCCACTAATCCTTCAAGATGCAAACCAATAGGCAGCTATAGCTCAGAGCAGAAACTGTTCCCAGCCTCCTGTACATTCAAAATCTACATAAACGTGGGAGAGGGGATGTCGGACTCCGCCACTGGGCATGTTACATCAAGCCTAAGCAGCAGAAGATATATCTCAAAAAGCCTCACACAGCTCTGTGTGAAACACCAAAATGCCACAAGTGACATCTTTTAGACTAAAAATTCTGAGGGCTGACCATGCAGCCACAGCATAGGAGCCGCTGCCACTGAATCCCACAGGAGCTGCTCCGATGCATTGGCTGTAAAACCAGGCCCTTTTTATTGCATTTCAGACAGTGGTTCACTCCTAATGCATGTGACAGAGGCAAAGCACCAACCGATGGGGTGCCGCAGCTCTGTTGATAGCTGCATTAGCCTAGGCCTGGGTGAGGTAGCGCACAGCCCAAACATCGGCAGCATTTCCTCACAGGCAGTCTTGGAAGGGAGGCTTCCAGTGTCAAGACACTAACCTGCTACCCTAATAGCCACAATCAGCTTCAAAGGGGACAAGTTTGGTCATAAACAATGCTCCTGTTCTAAACTAGGAAGTTAATACATTCCTTCTGGGGAAAGGGGGCGGATCTGGAAAGGACACATCAAAAAGCATCTCTGATGTTTTTCAGCTGCCGGACAGCCAGGTCAACAGGCAGGTTGAACTTTAAGTTGCTCAGGCGGCTGAGAATGTTGAGGGCACTCTCAAAGCCTGTGTTGGCCATGTAGCTCCAGGGCTGATAGTGAGACTGTATCAGAGCCCCAGATTTGCAGATCAGATTCACCCAGGAGACCAGACGCTGTTCATTTAATGCCATGCACACCAGGGCTTTCAGTTCAGAGTCTGCACTGCGCTTGAATGGATCATGCTCTGTGAGGACAGTGTGAATAGCCGTCAACAGGCTCTGCTTGGGGGTAACAGTGATGCCCCCCGTCACGGGAAGGGCAAAAGACTGGGAGAGCTTGCGCGCTGGGGACTCCACGAAGGCGCGGCCGTTCTTGGTGTTGTAATACTTCACAAAGAGTTCCCAGGGGTGCATGGTCTGTGGCGACGAGGTAAATGCAGGAATCAGGCATGCAATGGGTGCCAGCACCAAGCTCATCCCTTGAGACGAGGCATAGAGCCCATGAGCCATCAGGTCTCGTATAGCAACGGTCAGCTCCTTCCGCACAGCCAAAGTCAGCTCATCTCTCGCTCCTAAGGAGACATCCTGCATGCTGGTGTAGCTGAGCACGTGATCCTGGTGCTGGTGCTTCAGTGCCAGCTGCCTCACTTGGTCTACAGACAGTTCCAGTTTCTTAATTAAGGGAGAATAGTCCTTATTGGCCTGGTCCTTCTGCCAGAGGGTGCGGGGGATCTGACCAGTAGCACAGCCAAACTGACTGACAGCGAATATCTGCAGCACAGCAAGCATGCGGCGCATAAGGTGCAGGCCTGTTTCTCGCATCTTTCTGGCATCCTCTGGGTTCACTGGTTGGTTAGGGAAAAGGAGAAATGCTGTCATTAGAGAATCAGATTTCTCTCTGCTTGTTCCTAGATACAGGGAGCTCATCAGCCACTCTACTAGGGGATGCTTTTGCTCTGGTGCTGCTGGCTGGGTGATTCATGCTGCTTTGCTCAAGAGAGAGTGGCTGATGCAAACTGGAAAATGGGACATCAGATATTCATGTGTCCCATTCTCAAACTGCCTTATCCACCTTAAATCACGTGGCAGAGAATGAAGCCTACGATGGATGCTATTTGAGCAGGCACAAGTGACCAAAGCAGAATTTCAAGATTTCTAGTGAGGGGAGAGGGTGTTTCAGACACAGATTTGTGGATCTCCCAGTATCAGAAGGATAATTACAGGGTGCCAGAAGCTTTTGTGGAAGGAAGTTGCTGATGTGCAAGGAACTGGTTGTCTCAGGGAATAAACTGACCTGCTCACTCCAGAACCTGGGACCAAATCAAGCTCTGAAGTGGGTGGTCTCATTGTCATCTATAAGGAACAATAGATCCCCCAGCCACGATTTCTGCTGATGAAGAGTCCAGGACAAGAACAGCTGGAGTGGTGCAGGCCAAGACTGAGCTGGTCTGGTAAAGCTACAGCATGTCAGGAAAGACTGTACAGGACCTTGTCTGCAGCTAGAGAATGGTCAGAAGCCCCATATTGTTGTGAGCTCCAAGTTAAAGTGTGATCCTATCCCTCAGTGATGTGTTGGTGCACATTCACTGTACAATCACACTGGGCCAACAGGGAAAGGTAAGAGTTCAAACATGAGGTTTCTGGCTTATTATCTGGATCAATGAAAGGGTAAGGGAAACCACCACTAGCAGGGGAAAAGCAACACTGAATTTAGGAAGTGATGGGACACTAGTTCCTGCAGGCGGGAAGCCAGCTGGCCAACAAAAGGAGATGCAGCAAGAGCCAAATACATGTAAATCGCCCACCTCTGTTATTCCCAGGAGGCAGCCTGGCATTTGGTTTGTAGGGGCCACTTCCATGCTTTCTGCCTGAACATTCACAATGTCCATCCTCCACCTGGCCGGGACTTCCAACTTCATCTAGAATGAGAAATCCACAATGACAACAGTTTGTTATTTTGCATCCCTACATCAGCTGGAAGACTGAGGCTACACATTGCAGACTGTAGGTCAGTATTGCCTCATATTCCTCTACACATGGGTGACCATCCTGCCTCTCAGCATCACACCCATCAGTGTCCCAGGTTCTCCACACACTATCACCTCGCCACGGAGAGGTCTGTGCTACTCTGTGCCCAGATTCTGCCCCATTGAGGTCTGCATCCTTCTTCTCACTAATTCAAGCCATGCTATACCCTAGATGCCCCTGCTGCACCAATGAGCCGCTCTCCTGATTGTCTAAGCAAAACCCAGCACTGACCCTGAATGAAGTTGATGAACATCTCCAGGTCCCGTATTTGCGTCTTCAGCTGTTCCACCAGCTGCTCCTTCACCCTTGCAGGATTGACAATCTGGGCAACAGCCACATCCACCTGCTGCCGCAGCTCCTCTGGGGACAGCGATGCAATGTCCTCATTCAGGTTCATATCCAGCTTCTTTATTAACTCCTCTATAATCACCTGCAGAACGTTACCCATAATGAGTGGCATGACCTCACGTGGCCCTCCCACCTGCGGAGCCAGAATGCTGCTTTCACTTACCCACTAATTATTTTGGGGTGAAGCCAGTCCGGACTTTATTATATCCACTAACAGTAAATTGTAGCAGTCCCTATGGATTATATTCATGGATGCAGACTTATGATGTTGTATTACGGCTGCCTGAATCAGCACTGGCCACACGCTAGTGTTCTGAGAGAGGCACTAGCTGGTGTTAAGAAAGGGCACTGGCAGAGGAGCCGTAGGCCTTACCCGCTGTCTTTCCATGACCATGGACTGGGGCAGGGAATCATAGCTGCCCTCTTGGTAAGCGAAGGTCTCCAAGTCATCTAGCTGCGTTTTGAGCTGCATGATTAGCTCTCGCTGCTTCTCCTTCCGGACCTCGAGTCGCTCCTGATTCTCCCGCTCACCCTGAAATGAGTTTATTGGAAAAGAAATTGAACACCCCACTTGTAGCCAAGGCCCCGGAGATAGGATTGTTACGCCAGGGATGTCTGGAAGTTAACCTTACAGCCTATGCCACTAGCGAGTTCTGGGCACCCTCACTGACAAAGGCTGCAGGCTTTCAATGAGAAGAAATTCCAGCCCAGTCACCACTATACAAAAGAAGCATTTCTGCAGGCGTCTTGCACCCCCTACTCTAGTCTCACTAGTTAGAAACCTCAGCAAGTAGAGAATTTTGTTGTAAGCAGCCAGATGATGATCATGTCTCATAGCAACTTCTGGAGTTCTTACACATCTCAGAGTGAAGCGGCAACCTGACACCATGCCCTACATAACAGAGAAGAGTCACGGCTAATGTATACATTAACATTGTACAAAATCCTTATTTAGCTCTCTCGTGGTAAGTGCTGGGCTCCAAAAAGACAAGAGGTCTGGGCATTGCTTTTGGATACAGCTGCATTAGGTGTGCATGTGCTTTGCCAACCACAGAAGGCTACCCCAGTTTCAGCCCCCAGATCTTTCCTAGAACATATTACAATCACAAACTGCATGACACTTTATCTTGGTATAACCTGAAGGGGATTTCAAGAATAGGTTTTTGGGATAATGCACTCAAACTGTACATAAGTGAAACAAATGCAACCCATTATTTCCTCAATCAAAAGGTAGATTTATATTGAAAGTGGCACTTACCAAGGCCTCCAGGTATTAAGCATGGGAATAAAAAGCAGAAATATTCAATTACATTCTAAATTAGATTTGGGTTTGGGTTTTTTCCCCCCAAATAAAGTAGCTGAAATTTTATTTATTTAAATAAAACCTCATTATCTCAGACATTTGGGATCCTTCTGAATTACACACAAAGCCAATTAAGTACCAAGACCTCAAACCCCATCCCTGCTCCTGCATGAAAATCAAGGGTAATAAATGTCCCAAGCAAGTATTAGAACTGCCCTGACTTCAATCTAGACTTTGCAAGCAGTACTAATGCCTACAGGCAGAATGAGAGAGAGCAAGAGAGTTCAGCCAAGAGCCAGAATTCATTCTGCTCACTGTCCTCACCACTGCTGGCACAGGGCAGTAAACAAGCAAGGTTAAATTGGAGCATTTGAAAACTGCAGATGGGAAGGAAATTGCCACTGGACATAGGTTTGGTGTACGAGACTGGAGTGGGACTGAAAGCCTTTAACAGTATCTTATTTAAAACGGATTAATTGCAAAGTAGCAGAATGACCAATGAGGGTACAGCTGAAGCTTCTTTGCTTCTGTGAGTAGCTCGAAGTCCCTGCCCTGCTGGTTTTGGTGATGTAATAGCTGCTAAGCAGGTTTTAGTAACATTAAAAAAAAGGAAATGGCAATCATCCAGATTTCCCATGTGCAAAAAGGCAGCAACATTCCCAATTAACCTCCCTGTCCCTCTCACCCTCTTCTCCAGTGTGAGCTGGCCCCTTGCACAGGGCTTCCCCATGAGCTGGTCGCAAGGGCACTGGCTAGGCTCAGCACCCTGACGCAGCCCCAGGCATAATTTGCTATGACACTCCTTGTTCTTTGTGCTTGAGGAAAAGGTGGAGAGGGGTGTGGAACTGCAAGTACAATTTATCCGTACAGATGCAAGATCAAATGAGGAAGGTCAACTTCCCCTGTTCTGATGTTAGTGGAAAGGGAACTATAATGCAGGAGGCTAACATGCAGGTTACAGTAAGGTATTAATACGGTGTAGAAACCAAACATTATCAGTGATCTAAGCTAATGAATCACACTGGAGAAATTCACAAGGATGCTGTACCCTGACTGTCTTGTACTGCTCCCGGGAAATGCTAGCAGGCCAGGCAGAATCATATATCCTACAAAGAAGTGCAGTATCACTTCAGCTTCCTTCACATGGCTATTGCTGGACACACTTGTACCTTCTCATTTTAACTGGGCATTTCATGGTTGAGGTTCAAAAGTGAACTTTCATATTAAGCAGCTGTGCACACTGTGAAACAACCAAGTTTAAGAAAACTCTGCAGCTGAGTCTAACTATGGTTGCACCTAAGTTAAACAGTACTTTATAGACCAAAGACAGACTAGTCCAGAGCATGGGCATTAACAGTCTAGCCCCATGCACATAGGTTGGATAAAACCATTTTATAAAGTCAGTTCTGGATTTTGGGTCTTTTGACCTTGAATTAGTTCCCTGTTCAGAAAGTCATGTACTGCAAGCCGTGCCATTCCACTTCTGTGGGGTGTGACAATGGTGTACCTAGCAGCCATGACTCACGAGAACAACACGCTCAATAAAGCAGAGCGTGAAAGCTAGAAGCACTAGGCAGCGTGACAGAAAACAGTGATTCTGAATGTCACTGAATTCTCCCCTGTATCTTTCTCCTCTGAGAAAGGCCATCGGGATCACTCCTTCCGCGGGGATCTGTGCTACAACGGCACAGTTACGGCTATGCCCCTGTAGCGGACGGAAGAAGCGTGTGTCACTGGAGTAAATCCACCCCCTGTTCTGATCTAAAGAACTCCAGTCACCTGGAGGGACACGTCTGTCTGAACAGCTGTTCGGAGAGAAATCGCCAAGGCCTAACTGAGGGAGGTTAGCGGAAAGAGCCATTTCGGGTGACTTTACGCCTGTGGTGGGTGGTGGGTGTGTGTGTGTGTGTGTGTAGCCGGTCAGACACACACACACACACACACCCCCGCAGTCTGTGGGGGTGTCACACCCCAGCTGGGGAGGGAGACACCAAAGCCCGGCTGTACATTGACGGGGGGACGGGGCTGAACTCCTGCTCGGTCCCTGCCCAGCTGTCACCCCGGGCCGCAGCGAGCCCCTGGGCCCGCCCGGCCGCACTCACCGGGGCCTCCCCGAGCCCGTCCCCCAGCGCGGCCGGGCAGCCGCGGAAGGCGAAGTCCTCCAGGTCGCGCAGGAGCCGCTGCTGCTCGGCGGGCCCGGCCCGCGCCACCTGGCGGAGCCGGAACTGCACCTGGGCGAAGTGCGAGACCAGCGCCAGCAGGGCCCCGTGCAGGCGGCGGCGCTCGGCGCGGAGCCGCGGCAGCGAGCGGGGCGAGCCCCCCGGCGAGCCCGGCCCCGAGCCCGGCCCCCCGGCCTCCGCCTCCGCCACCGCCCCCACCGGGGCCCAGCGCTCCCCGGGGCCCAGCGCCCCGCCCTCCGCCTCCATGGCCCGGCGCCGCCGCTAGCGGGGCCGCGCCGCCGCCTCGCCCGCCGCCATCTTCCCGGAAGCGCCGCCGCCGCCGCCGGTCCCTCCAGGGGGCGGGGCTAAGCGGCGCCGCTTCCGGGAAACGGGGCGGGGCTTGGCACAGTTGAATGTGGGCGGGGTTTATGCGTGTGTGGGCGGGGCTTATGGTGTGGGCGGGGCTTCCCCCAAGTTACTGCTGGGAAAACCCTGTAGGTCGAATGAACCCCTGGCCCCGCCCCCTACCCCTGGGCCAATCCCCTGTGCGCCCCCCCCTCTGAGCCCCCCCTCCCCTCTCCCCAGAGCCCACCCCCACCCCCACCCTGGCCCGGTTGGCCCTGCCCCTCCCCCATCCAGCCCGGGTGGCTGCTGGGGCCTGACCTGGGGTTTCTGTGGGGCAGGTCAGACAGCATCTGGGGCCTGCGACTGGACTGATGGGTAACAATGGGGCGGGGAGGGGGGGTGCTATTCCGATCCTGCGGCCCGATGAGTTTCACCCCAGAGGGAGCTGCAGGTCTGTGCCACGGAAGTGGGTCCTTGTGCTTTGGTTTGAGATGAAAGATGTTTATTATTATCACACACGGGCTGAGCCCAATGCACGTATCGGGGGCTCCATGCATTCCGCTCCAGAGCTCCATGGGTGTCTAGGTCCCCATTGCAGGGACTCCTTGCAACCCCCACCATATTACCTCCCCTTGCCAAGGTCTCTGTGTCCCTCCGTTCCCCCCTCTGTCATATGCCAGGAGCTCTGTGTGTCCCCCATGTCCCCCTACCCTACACCACCATCCCCCATTCTGCCCCCCCATGACAGGGGCTCTTTGTGCCCTTGATTCTGCCCTCTGCCCCTCTTCACCCCTCACCTAGTTTCCCCATTCTACCCCTACCAGGGGGGTTGTGTTCTCTCCCTTGTACCCCTCCCCTCAGGCCAGGGGCTTTGTTGGCCCCCTCCTGCTCCCCTGTCCTCCCTTAGAAGGGCCTGGGGAGCACTGCAAAAGCAGCGTGCTTAGCTTCTTAGGTCACTCTGTAGCATCCTTTCAGACTCATTAAGGAGGCCAGAGACTGATCACGGTGTGGCTGGCTAACTAGTGTGGACGGTTGACGTGCCATAATGTAGACATGTGGAGTTCACGACTAATAAGGAAAGACAGAACATTTGAGACTTGTAACTAACAGTGCCCCATGCTCTAATTTTCACTCTTCAAACCACAGACTCACCTAACTTCTTGCATGGATTGTGGCTGCTGTAGTCCTGTTGGGATTTCCTGTGCTAAGAAATATAATTGTAGCTGCCTCTAGAGGACACATAACACACTCCACTATGTGCACATCTAATCACATTGCAGAGGGTAACAAAGGTAACTGGTTTCCAAGCTGGTGGAGTTCAAGTTTAGGGAAACAGGGGGTTCCTATAAGGAACAGGGAGCCACATACTTTCCCCTCACAAATGGAGTCACTCCACAGAGGTTAGGTTGGGGACACCATGAAATGACAATTGTCCGGCTTGCAGGGAATAAATTTGCTATTGTAACAGGTGTTGTTATGGAGAACAATCAAAATAATCCTTAGCGCTCACATCACACTTAACAATCAGTAACTAACAGGTAAAAAATGGAACCTACAGAATCAAGCCATCCGCAATGAAAAATACCCCAGCTGGAGAGTGGAGCACAGAGCCTTTCAGTCATCGGAGATTCATTAAAGGAAACTTCCAGATAATCATTTTGTTTTCTGTAATAGGCTCGCATGTATCAGTGGTAAATCATCTTTTATTTACTTCTGCAGTTGAAAGCAGGAGGGTGACAGGACTGTGTGAGACAAATACAATTCCTGCTGCCCATGGGACACTGTGCCTTCATTACAGGTGGAATTAATGAGAACTCCACATTAAAGGACTCAAGCAGAGAATTTTCACTTTAAAGTTCAGCCTCATTAAGACACAGATCGCAGCCAGCTGTCTTTTTGGAAATGGCAATGGGAGATTTTGCTGCAAGAGTTTTTCTTGAGTAAAACTTTATGGAAGCAGCAATCCTGCTCCCCCTGGTAATTTTAATTTATATGGTAATGGATGGGGCTGTCCCAGTGGGAGTGCATGTCCCAGATGATGAAGGAGAAAACCATAATTTAGATCTGCAAGTTCGCCCCTTTGCATATTGTTCTCAGACTTGTGATTGTAGAAACACAATGAGAGGATAAGTGTTCTAGCCAGAAGGAAGCTGAGTGGTGCATGTTCTGCTTATGAACAATAGACACATTAGATTGTATCAGGCATTTCTACGGGGCTTTTAATCTCCACCATAACTTACCGACACAACCCTATTCCTCCTCACAGTCGGTGAGACAGGCGGACAGGCACAGAGAGGTGAAGGTTACATAGCGAGACAGTGGAACAGCCAGAAATTGAACCTCTGGGCAATTTTCTCAAATTTAGCTGCCTAAAATGTAGGGCCTAAATCCGTATTGAGGGACCCAAATAAGTGGTCTGATTTTCAGAGGTGCTGAACACCCTAGCTCCCCTTGACTCCAGCTTTAGGAGGGCTGGGTCAGAGCCACTCCGCTAAGGAGCACACAGACTGACAGCCCAGGCCTGGCTGCTGCTCTGAATATCGACATGGACAAAGCCAAGTTAGCAGAGGGACCGTATGCAAGGCATGGGAGGGGAGTGGGGGTTTTCTCCGTGACTCTTGGTACTGACACCACACATCTTATTTACCTAAAGAGAATTACCAATCCTGTGGGTCCTATCAGGGCCCAGATTCCCCGTATAGGAGGCAACAGGTAAGGTGGTTTGGGACAACATAATATTGGGGGCAGCAAACCATCAGTGACCGTTTATCTGGGTGACGCCGCTGGGCTGGTAGGGGATGGACGCTGGCTAGTCCATCAAGGGCAGCACAAGCCCTAGTGCCACCTCTGGCCCCCATCCTTGGCATTAGGGCTCAGGATTGGGGGAACGAAGTCACTACTTCCCGAGAGCATTGCTCTCTCCAGTCCAGCATCCTGCGTCTGAAATTTCAGAGGAAGCCACTACTCACAAAGCCCCAGAACTGTCATTCCCCTGCCCTCCAGGAGCAGACTGGTCTGGAGCTGGATTCTTTCCTCCTGTTACCTGCACTCTTGTTTATCTGGCTCATGCCTATTCAGGTGCAGGCTCGTGTATCACAACTAGTCAGTCCCTTATGCCCTCAGTTCTCTCTCCAGGGTAAGCAAGCCAGGACCCACATATTCCAGTCTCAGCCAAGGGGGAGAGGGGCTGGCATAAAGCGCTGGGGCCATACCAGTGACCTGCATCTCTGCTGTTTGTTTTCCCACTGCCAACTGTGCTTAATCCAGCTGCAGCAGTGGGCAACAGAGAGCAAAGCGGGGGCTCCCAGGCCCTTCGGGGCTCCTCCTGTCCCAGTACCCTGTACACAGGGCAGGGGTTAGCTATAGTCAAGAGAGAGGAGCACTCCACCTTGCCTGTGGCCACACGGCTGCTCTCACCTCTGCACAAGAGAGGTTCTTGCACCCCTGACCAGGTGGTGCTGGGCTCAGAGCCCCCTTGGCACATGCAGACTGGGCGTAATCATCCCCAATGCTGTATGAATCACGGTGGAGGTACCATGCTCCCTTGGCTTGGTGGGGAGGAGGCAGGAGGGGCTGTGGACCGGCTGTGGTGGCAGCTCCAGCACCAATGGTTCCTACACACCCCCAAGCTGCCCCACGGGAGTCACTTCTGGAATTTGCCCTTCTACAGCCCCTGTCATCCACAACCCTTCGGGATAGAGGCCGTTATCCCCACGACAGAAGGGGGAAACTGAGGCACGGCATGGGGAAAGTGATTTGGCCAAGGTCAGAGCAAGCCCGTGTCACCGTCAAGAAATGAACCCAGGAGTCCTAGCCCCTAGTCCCCAGATACCCCCTCCCCCAGCGGGACTAGAACCCAGGAGTCCTGAGCCCCATCTCAGCCTGTCACGGCGCAGGGTGTCGCTGGGGGGCTCGGTGGCGCCGGGCTGGGAAGGAGCCGGGTCCCCGCGGGGCTCGGGCCGGGCGCAGCGTGTCCCTGACGGGCGCTGACAGCTGAAGCGGCCCGAGCTCCGCCCGCAGCCCGAAATAGCGGCGGGCGGCGCCGCCTCCAGAGCGAGCCCGGCCATGGCGAGGTGAGTGGGGCGGCGGAACGCGGCCCCCGGGACCCCACTCGGGTCACTGCCCCCCACGGCCGGCAGCCCCCCCTCGGGTCACACACACCCCGGCTGGGACGCGGCCCCCGGGACCCCACTCGGATCACTGCTCCCCCCCGGCCGGCAGCCCCCACTCGGGTCACACACACCCCGGCTGGGATACGGCCCCCGGGCCCCCACTCGGGTCACCCACACACACACACCCACCAGCTCCCACTCGGCTCACTGGGACACTCACACCCTCAGCTGGGACTTTTCCTGTCTGACTGGAACCTGGAAACAGTCCCACCTATTCCAGCCCTAGGAACTCGCTAGGAGACCCCCAGCTGGTCCGGGGCCCCTCCATGCCCCACCGCGCAGGGGGAAAGGCGGCTCTCTGTCACTCTGCCCTGGGGGACAGGCTTGGGCTAGCGCGCTCCAAATAGCTGTGTAGACAACTCTTTAGGTTGCGACTGGGGGCTGGAGGAGCTCAGGCTCTGAAGCCTCCGGAGGGGGGTGAGCGTCAGAACCCAAGTGCAACCCCAAAGCCTGTCTGTTCAGCCATTTTGAGAGCACTAGCCAACCTGCTCGCCCACGTCTGCTGTGAAGTCAGACCCTGGGTGGCCCCGGGCCAGCGGGATGTACCGGGCTCCTGTAACCTGACTCCACGGTGAATTCTGCGCCCTGCTCGGCCTGTCTTGTCTCCTGGCCTTGCCCTGCTGAGAGGCTGAGGCAAATGCCATGGGAAAATGGGAATTTGCTCACCCAAGCCTCAGCCCTGGCTGTTTACAGGCCCTGCAGCCTTCGGCTCTTGCAGACGGCAACCGCCTGTGGGGCAAAGAAGAGAGGTGGCTCTGAAGCCGGGGTCTGCTCAGGTGAATGAGACCACGTGGCAGTGGGGCAACCCCCGGAATCTGTCCCCAGAATAGCAAAGTCTCCCTAGGGGCTGGACGTCACTGGCAGTTAGAGACGCTGGAGGAATTTGTTCTGAGTCGGTGCGAATCTCTGTTACCTGGTGCCAGACAGCCGGGCCCAGTGAAACGTGGAGGGATGCTCAGCCGTGCAGTCAGCGTGCTCTGATTTATTTCAGACGCCGCTCACTAAGTATTAAACAAATCCTGCTCCCCAGACCCCGCAGCTCCGCTTTCCCCACTGCCCAGATCCCATGGTGCAGTGGCAGGGGCTCTCTGGGGATCTGTCTGGCAGGCAGGGATGACTTTTCAGATCTAGGTCTGCCTGGGCACTTTCCGAGGCGAGGGCAGCGGTCTTGGGGTTTGTGACTGCGCTCCAGTGAGCGATTGTGCTTAGTGAGGGCCGTCCCTTGCCTTGCACGTGCAGGCTTCACTCCCAAAAGCCTTGTGTCTCTGGGAGGTCCCTCTCTGAGCACATGCTGCTGCAGGATTCTCTGTCACTGAGGTGCTGAGAGAGGCCAGTTCCCGGGACGCTGCCAAGATAAAATGATGCTTTTTGGAAGTGTAGCAACAAGTCTGCTGAATCTGCAGCCAGCTTCTTGTCTGCCTGGCGCCTGCCCCCTTTCCCTGGGTCTCGCCCTCTCCCTGTTCCTACATGCCAATCGTCTGGCCCAGACAGGTGTAACAAGGGTAGCTTAATGCTGCTCTGATAACTCCACACAATGCCTTACCCACAACCTGCTGCTGTGGGGAGCCAGGAGACGAAAGGTGGCACAGGAACGCCACTCTCACTCTGCTCCCTGGAATTCATCCCTTCTGAACGGTCTCTTGTTTGCCAAGGCAACCTGCAAAAACGCTGTGGTACGACCGCCCCTGGTACGTCTTCCTGGAGTTCTGCGTGGAGGACAGCACAGACGTTAAAGTCGACATTGAAGACCACCTGGTGGTGTTCAGGTGAGCTTCCAGCCCCACTACAGGCCCTGGTAACCGGCACTCAGTGGCATGGCCCTGAACCGGGAGCTGTACAGGGCAGGGCCAGCAGGAAGGATCCTCTTAGAGATCGTCACAGAGGAGGTCCAAGCCCAGTTCTGAGCTAACTGAGTTTGTGTTTTGGCAGCTGTAAAAATGCAGACGGCGTGGAGATGTACAACGAGATCAATCTGTACGCCAGGGTGAACGCCAAAGTGAGCAGCCACCCCGTGCGGTGAGGCATGAGAGCCCAACTCCTACAGGCCTCGATGTCTCCAAAGGGACCGTGAGCTTATGACAGCCCGTGGAAGGGCTTGTGGGGAGGGGGAGTGATTTGCCTCCACACTGGCCAAGGCCATCCTGTCCTGTCATGTCATGTGATCTCATTGCTTACCAGGAACATGACCCCAGACATCCACCGTCCCCAGAGGTTGGGAGACCTGGCTGGGCACTCAAGGGATGCAATTAGGTGGCATCTCTTGGTGCTGCTATGCCATCAACCCTACCCAGCCCTTCCCATCAGCCCCCAATGGTGCTTTGTTTTGGGTTGTGGCCATCACTGCCTGCACCCAGGGGACTTTGCCCAGCTAAATGAATCAGAGACGCCCAGCAGGCCCGGCTGCATGGAGAAGATGGTTCAAGGCCATCACAGGTATCCCCAGGAAAGCCCCCTCTTCTCCTGCATTCTCCTCTTACAGCCAGCTCTCCCATGCTCAGATTTGCACCTCGATTCCGGCAGGCTGAGTCTTGGTTTCCAGGGACTTTCCCATGTGTCTCAGAGCTTGGGAAGGGGTTCATTTTAATTCTGGGCATCTTGGCTTATTGAGAGGGAGAGAGGTGCCCAAAAGCCATGTCAGGCAAGGTGTCTTTGTTCTGTCCCTTGGCAGGACTCGCAGCAGAAGCGCTCTGACCGCTCCATCACCTGCTTCATAAGGAAGTGGAAGGAGAAGGTGGCATGGCCGCGCCTCACCAAGGAGAACATCAAGGTAAACACAGGGCCAGAGCAGCCAAGGCCCCTTTCTTTGGAGTTGTCTTTCCCCAATGAAAAGCTCAGAGTTTCTCCCACCTGTGGGTGCCATGCTATGCAGTGTGGGCACTGCCAGGGGCTGGCACAGCGCTGTCTGCTGCTCACTCTGGCATTGCCCTGGTTACTGCTGGTGCCAGGTAAGCAGCTCCCAGAGACTGAAATCCTCTGGCTATAGAGCAGGTACCATGGACACCAGCCCAGCACCACTCACTGCACCTGGCTCAGCTCCGATGGCCGAGACCCCTGGGGGCGGGGTGCAGCTTGGACTCCTAAGTGCCTCGGGACAGGGACCTTCTCTCTGTTCTGTGTGCAGCGCCCTGCACAGTGGAGCTCTGAACCATGAGCACCACCACAATTCAGTTCATAACAGAGCCCCGTGCTGGACTGCTAACAAGGGGCTGCTGAATAACCATCGGCTGGTAATGACCGCTGGGCATTACTGATCTGGGCCAAATCTCCATAATCGCCTTGCAGTGAAAGGCCACAGAGCCTCGAACTCAGGCTGGGGTGGCACCAGTACTCTAAAGGTGGAAGGCCTCATAACCCACGCCCCTGCTGGTGTTGTCCATATCCCACCCCCAGCCAGTCCCCCCGTCCCCCAAAGGCATCAGACTTGCTGCATTCAGCGCTGCGCTGCCATCTGTTGTGATGCTGTTCCTCCTGCTTGCTCATAGCCCGTCTGGCTGTTTGTGGACTTCGATAACTGGCGAGACTGGGAAGGGGATGAGGAGGCAGAAATGGCCATGACTGAGCAGTATGCAGAGGTAAGTCTTAGGTTACTGCATTGCTATTTGGGTCTGAGCAGTGAGATAGCTGCATCACAAGATCTCATGCAGTGACTTGAGGCCCCATGCAGAGCCCACTGGGGCCGAGACCTTCGGGGCGAAGGTGCTGTAGGGGCCTCTCTCAGTTATCCCTGTTTCGTGTTACTCAGTGCAAAGTTCTTGGGTCAGGAGGAAAGTCTGAGCATTAGCTCAGTAAAGTGTCAATTATCCAGTACAGGCAAGTGCTGCTGCACTTTGTAAAGCCTATTGTGAGACCTACTTACTATGACGAAAGGACTGTCCCCAAAACCAACTGATCTCCACCAGGCACTGCCTGGTGATGTCCCAGCTTGCCTTAAAAACTCACTGTTGACTCCAGGCTGGATGGCTAGAGCAGCGGTTCTCAACCCACGTCCCAGTTAGCACACTGCTGTGGCCCAGCACACCCTGTGGGGGCCGGGCTGCACACCATGGCGGGGGTCCAGGGCTGCTGGCTGGCCCTCTGCCCAGGGCTCCACCCCTGGCCCCACTCTGTGGAGGGGTCTCTGGGTGGGAGGAATTGGGCATAAGGGTCTGGGGGGCACACTGTGGTTCTCAACCTGCGGCCCAGGTAACACATTGTGGGCCACATATGCAGCCCAAAATGATAAATAGGTTGAGACCCGCTGGGGAAGAGAAATTTCAGCTGTGGCTGTTGGCGTGTGGCTCAGTATCGCCACCAACTGGCTAGGAGCAGAAATGCACCATGGCTTCGGCCAAACTGGAGAGGTGAGATACGGATAATAGCAGGACATGGATCTTAAAGGACAGCCAGGGAGGAGTAAGAGCCATATTGGGAGAACGATTGAGAAGAAACCCTGCTATTTCGGTCTCACTAGGTACTTATCTGGCCCCCATGAGTATCTGAGCACCTCCCAGTCAATGCATTTAGCCTCACAGTACCTCTGAGAGACAGGGAAGCATCAACCCCATGGTACAGAGGGGGAGCAGGCCCTGAGGGAAGGGACTTGTCCAAGGTCACACAGGGAGTCTGACTGAGCCAGGGTCTGAGCCTTGGTCTTTTGCATCCCACTCTAATGTCCCATCCACCCGATCAACGATCCTACCCCATGATATCAGGGGGTCTGTCTTACATAGAGCCCCATTGTGGGAGCTGCCTTCAACAGGAGTGAGGAGGTCCCAAGATGGCCACCAGCACTGGGCTAAAATCCAGTGGAAACCTTGGGGTACAACCTGCAGCCAAAGTCACTTCCACCTGAGCAAGGTTTGGATGAACCAGCTGAGCCAAGCATGCACAGCCCACGTGCTTCTCCCTCTCCCCACTGTGGGTCTGCGTCACAAGGGGAGCTGGGATCTCTGGGGGTGGAAGGCGCTGCCTGGGAGGAGAAGACACTCCAGCCCCGCCACTGTTGTTGTGGGTTCCTTTCTTTATTCCCATGACTGTCTGTTTCCCGTCCAGCTTCTGCAGAAGGTCACTGTTAAAGGCACACCCCCTGCAATGGACGACCTTGATGTAAGTACAGTTGGTCACTGCCTTGCTGAGACAGTAAGTTCTGGGGTTTTTTACATAGCCAGGCTCTTTGCCTCTGGCCCTCCCAGTTCCCAAGCCTGGCTCCCAGCTGCTCCATCTCTGCCAGCCAATGAGGAACCTCGTCTCAGCATGGACTAAAGCCAAACTTCTTCCAGGCCAACGGTTCTCTGAACTTCCACTGTGCTAAGCGGCCTGTGTTCTGAGTGTGGAGACGTGCCCTGTGCAATTGTGGGAACACCTCCCAGCATAACGGTCATTGCCCTGTTCACTGAAAAATACATCTAAGAACACAGGAGGGGCAGGAAGGGAACCAGCAAGGAATCCTGCCTGCTGCTACCCTGGGGTGCAGAGGAACAAATAGTGCATCTAATTCAGTATCAAACCTCCTGCACAACTAGAACAGATGACTGGCCTGTCTAATGAGGTCTCCAGCCTGTGCCAGTAGCCAATCCCTGAAGCTGAAAACCCTCATTATGCTCACCAAGGCAGGGTTCCTTCCAGACCCTTTGGCCATTAGCTTATGCCCAGCAGCATGTGGTCGAAGCTGGTTTTTCAGGGTTTCCTTCCACACTCTAGGCCCAACACACATTTCAGGGTCCTGGAAAAACTGGAAGTCTTGAGCATTTCTAACTTGCCTGGGTCCCAGGGTGTCTGGTACCATGGACTGTCCTTGTTTCACTCCATTCTATGGTCACATGTAGCATTAAGGGAAACACTCCGTGTCCTTTCTAGCCTCACTGTCCGACTTTCTGTCTCTTTTCCAGGATGACATTTGAAAGCACAGACCCTGGTGGTAAGAACTCCCCTGAAGCACTATCTGGCTGCAACCGAGCCTCCCTGTTACCTGATGGGAGATGTGCATCCCGACCTGCTGACAGTGACCAGGATTAGCTCCCTCTGGGATCTGAAAGGACTTAAGGGGAGGCTGGCGGGGATGAGAGCGCTGCATGCAGCCCTTATTCTCTGCCCTTCCAATTGTCTTCCTGGCCCAGGAGAACTGGGTGCAGTTCTGGCATTCACTGGATCACCTGAGAGTGACATAGCTGCCCGCCTTCCCACTATTCCCTGGGGTACCTATTCTCTCCTGGGGGCCTGACCCTCCCCCTGCTCTCATCCTGTCCCCTTCTCTCCCCTCGAGGCCGGACTCCCTGCTCTGCCCCCACCCAGGGGCGCATTTTCTGACTGCCCTGTTTTTCCCCACAGAGACAGGACAGCAGCTGCTGAGATGAAGCGAGTTGGGGAGGGAGGTAGGAGTGTAAGTGCCACTGTGGTTCAAATGTGCCAGGGATTCGCCTGCTTCAGACTTTGGCTCCGAATTCCACAATCACGGACCCGGGAGCTGGAAAGGCCCTGCTGGGCCCGTTTTGCCCGCCCTTGAAGTCAGACCCAGCGTGGCTCTGTTTCCTGTTGCATCGGGCAGTCTAGTTTCAAACATGCCAAGCCCTGGAACTGCCGCCACTTCCATTAGGAGACTATTCCACAGCCAGACACCGGGTTCCTGTGTCTCATTTCACCCCGTTATTGCCACTTATACTGCCACGAACCAGCCCGAGTCACTTCTCTCCTCCCCAGGCACCGCCTCGGGGTCTGTGCGGATGGTACTCAGCCACGCCGCCCAGATTTAGCCGTCTTCCCCGCTCGGCACCTGCCGCTTGCTCCTCTTGCTGCCGACACCCTTCTCCACTCGTCCGTCTCTCCCAGGCCCTGGGGGGAGCAAAGTGGGGAGAAAGCCTGTTAATAAAGGATAAACTTGCCACGCTGGCCCCTGTTCCTGTGCTTGGGTTTTCCTGCCACACTGGGGCCCGGTTTTCCAAGGGCCACTGGTGCCCGAGATGTTACCGCGCCCAGGACACAGGGCAGCCGGGGCACTCGCCTCTGGGGGCGGCTACGGGCCTGGGGCTTGCAGGGTCCAGGGGAGACGCTGAGACACCCCCGCCCACAGGGCAGCTCCCCAGGCCAGGCTGCTGCCCGGGGTGGGGCAGGTTCATCCCGCCCAGGTGGGGGGGGGCTCGCCGACCCCCACCAACCAGACCCATAGGACGGGCCGTGGGTCCCGGGGGACACGTGGGTCACAGGGGGACACCCGTGGGTCCCGGGGGGGTGAGCTCCAGGGGAAAGCCCATGGACCCTGGGGGGGGAGGGGGTGTAGACAGGCCCATGGCGTCATCCCCCCGCCCCCTCTGTCCCCGTCCGCGTTCGCCGGTCGTGTGTCCCCTCCCGCTCGCCGTCTCCGTCCGCCTGCGCCGGTCGTGTGTCCCCTCCCGCTCACCGTCTCCGCCCGCAGCTCGCGTTCGCCGGTCGTGTGTCCCCTCCCGCTCGCCGTCTCCGTCCGCGTTCGCCGGTCGTGTGTGTGTCCCCTCCCGCTCGCCGTCTCGGTCCGCCTTCGCCGGTCGTGTGTCCCCTCCCGCTCGCCGTCTCCGCCCGCAGCTCGCGTTCGCCGGTCGTGTGTCCTCTCCCTCTCGCCGTCCCCTTCCGCCAGCTGTCTGTCCCCTCGCGGCGCCGGCTGCCGTGATGGTGTTCCAGTGCCAGCGGGACAGCTGGGCCCGGCAGGTGCGGGAGCCGCGGGGCGGGGGCGGGGGCGGGGTCGGGGCGGGGGCGCGCGGGGCTCCCACGCGTGACAGGCGCGTGCCGGGCCCCGCGTGACGCCCCCCGTTTTGCAGTTCACCACCAGGGTCGCGTCGTGCGGCCCCGCGGAGCTGCCGGCCGAGGGCGGCGCGAAGGAGCCGCTGCGGGGCTTCCAGGTGGTGCTGGAGGACACGATTCTCTTCCCCGAGGGCGGGGGCCAGGTACGGGCTCGTGGGGGCCGGTCCGGTCCGGTCCGGTCCGGCACCTGGGGGGGCAACTGCTGACCGGACGCTGACCGGACGCTCCTCCCTGCAGCCCGACGACCGGGGACTGATCGAGGACATCCCCGTGCTCCGCGTGACCCGGCAGGGCCCGGCCGCTGTCCACTTCGTGCAGACGCCGCTGGAGCCGGGCCGCGAGGTGCTGCTGACGCTGGACTGGGACAGGCGGTTTGACCACATGCAGCAGCACTCAGGTGACCCGCTTTGGCCCCCAGAGAATATAGCTCCTGGGGTGCCAACTTTGTACTCCCCCCCAAACCAAACACCCCTGCCCCGCCCCCACTCCTCCATCCCCCCTACCTCTGTCCCCATCCTCACTCACTTGGCTGGCCCAGGGGGTTGGGGTGCGGGAGGGGGTGAGGGCTCTGGGGTGGGGCTGGAGATGAGGGGTTTGGGGTGCAGGAGAGGGCTCAGGGTGGGACCGAAGGGTTCAGAGGGCGGGAGAGAGCTCAGGGCACACGGGGAGGGGAGATGAGGGGTTTGGGGTGCAGGAGAGGGGCTCAGGGTGGGACTGAAGGGTTCAGAGGGCGGGAGAGGGCTCAGGACACACAGGGAGGGAAGGTGAGTGCTCCGGCTGGGGGTGCGGGCTCTCAGGTGGGGCTGAAGGGTTTGGGGTGCAGGAGGGGGCTCCAGGCCTGGATTGAGGAGTTTGGAGGGGGATCAGGGATATCAGTGACTCCTTCCGTAGGTGATGTGGCTAGTGACCACTTAGTTTTCTCTATTAGGAGGGGCTGAGTTGCTGGGTTCTCTGGGGCATTTCTGGAACTCTTGAGAAGGTAGGTGCTATCCTTGCAGGTGCTGTCGTGGGTTATAAACAAATAATTTTAGAAGACTTGGAGCAGAGAGATGCTGTCTGATTTGAACTCCTCTCAACCGGCAGTCACATACTTTAGTTCCCAGGGATGGCTGGGGGAGTCGTTCTGTGTGTGTGCATGCGTGCGTGCCTAGCACTAGTAAAAATAAACTAAAACCTCACAGCCATTGCTTGCACTTCTCTTCCAGGGCAGCATCTCATCACTGCCCTTGCAGATCTGATGTTTGGATTCAAAACAACTTCATGGTGAGCAGGAAAAGTGTTCCTTTTAACTCTGTCCTTAAACCTTGTTTGGCTTGTGCCGCAATGCAGGGTCCTGAGGGATGAATGTAGATAAATGCATGGAGCGTGGCATGCAGAGACATTCCACTCAGCTGCAGAAGGCATGGGAGAAGTGACTGCACTGGAGAGAAGCTGTGTGGAGCATTGCTATGCCTCTCTGTTCCCTTCTCTCCGAAACACAAGCACACATCTGGTGCGATGTAAACAATATACAGAGAGAGAGAGAGAGAGAGAGAGAACGTGCACACAGGTGCTTTGCTCCAGTAACAGAATTCCAAGGTGCTTCCTCCTGCACCATGCCCAGTGTTGCACAGAGCGACTTTTGAGCTTGTGTCCTCTGTTGTATTGGCAGGTGTGTCTGATGTTTGTGGTCCTTGCAGGGAGCTAGGCCATCAGCGCACTGTCATCGAGCTGGACACGCCCTCTGTGACAGCAGAACAGGTGGTGGCCCTAGAGGAGAACGTGAATGAGAAAATCCGGGCCCGTATTCCTGTGGTGGTGAGGGAGCACTCTGAGGATGACCCAGAGATCAAGACGGTGAGTAGCAATGGAGGACGCTGGCAAAATTCATTCCAGAGCCATGTGGGGTAGAAGGGAATATGCCACCCAGTCTCCTTTTAGTCCCAGGGACGTGAGTTGCAATGCTCATCTTTCTGGATCTCTTGCTAGGTGAGAAGCCGCGGTTTGCCAGATAACCACACAGGGCCAGTGCGCATCATAAGCATCGAGGGCATAGACGACAACATGTGCTGCGGGACTCATGTCTCCAACTTAAGTGACCTGCAGGTAAAGGCCGCACTGCTTCAGCGCCTTCAGTACTCAGGCACCGTCCTGTAGATCAGCTGGTACAGTAGGAGTCCCTGGATCCGCAGGACTTGCAGTCCCTCTGCAGATTGTCCCTGTTGGACAGAGAACCCCAATCACAAGCCAGAGTGAGAGTGGTGGGACACAGCCCTGTACCCTGTGGTTACCGTTGTCCACTCACATCCCCCCACAGCACTGCATTAGTGAGGGTTTGCCACCAGTGAGCAATCCCCGGTGTTCTTCATGCAGAATTAGATGAAAATTTAATTCCAGAGCTGCCTCTGGGTTTCAATGTCCTTACAGTCAGCTTGATAAGACAAATGACCCTTCCCTGCCTGTTGGCATGCCTGGTGCGCTGTGGGGTGGGATATTAGGGTATAGAAGGCTTGTTGACACACCAGGTCCAGGCCCGTTAGACAGCATGGCACATGGCTAATGAAAGTGTCTCATCTATTTTTTGGCTATATTTGAAGGCTGATTTCAGTGGGTTTAATTCTGATGATAAAAAGTCGACATTCACAATGACACATGGTCTAAAGGACCTTTAGCTGTGTGTAACGCACCATTGTACCTCTCTGATCAGGGTGTTTGTTTCTCGTTTAAGGTTATTAAACTCCTTGGCACAGAAAAGGGAAAAAAGAACAAAACCAACTTGGTCTTCCTGGCAGGAAATCGAGTATTGAAGTCTGTCGAGCGAAGTCACGGCACTGAGAAGGCACTAACCTTGCTGCTTAAGTAATGTCCTTTCCCAGTTTCCCCTTTCCTTGCTTCTCCTCGTCCAGAGAGGAACAGCATGTGACCCTAAAGAGGGCATTTCTAGCCCCTGGCTCTGGTGTTACGTTGTCTGCTGCAGCTTCATTGGTGGAGCCCTCTCTTTCCAGCGCCTTGACAGCCCAAACTCTGCCTTGTTTTTTTCCAGAAATGGAGCAGAGGAGCACGTGGAGGCTGTGAAGAGGCTGCAGAATTCTGTGAAGCTGCTTCAGAAGGTACGGCTGTGGCCCAGAGGTCACTCCATCGAGGGTCTGAGCTTTGGTAACAGCAACAGTGTTCTGAATAATCTTATTTCATGAGAATTAAATTTTAGAATCTCCCTTGTGGTGACCCTGGAAGCGGTGAAAATTGTGACTCCACCTGTCTCAGGAAACTCCATCCCCGACTCCATTCCACCCCATCCCTGTGTTCTCGCGCTGACTCCAGGGTCTGCAACATGGGGTTTGCTTTCCTTGCAGAACAACTTGAACTTGCTTAGAGACCTCGCCGTTTTGACAGCACAGAACTTCAAAAGCAATCCGGTCCGAGGCCGAGTGTTTGTGTTACACAGGTAAGGCCCAGATCCGGGAAAGGGGCTCGGGTGCTGCAGCGTCTTACTGGCAGATTCTAAGACCAGAAGGGAGCACTGTAGTCTGAATTCCTGTAAAACACAAGCTGACAATGTCCCATGGCAGCTGCATCCCTCTGCCGTGCATTCAGGGCTGTTTATAACAGATGTCCATTCTTTAAGGGGGAACATAAACTAAGGAAACGGAATATTAAACCAACTGCCTGGGCCTGCTGGAAAGGCTCGTAATTAAAGTCTAACATGTTTGTATTTTGGCTGTTGAACTCTGCTGGTTTTAGAGCCGAGCAGTACATTTGTTTGCTTATCCCTCCCTGCTGGTGGTATTGTCAAAAAAATGGAAGCACTCCATTGGTTACAGAGTAAACACTAATAATTCATTATTTGTGGGTGGGAAACATAGAAAGGATTTTTCTGTATAAATTGCTAATCGCTGTCCTAATGATGAGAGGCCACAGCCCTGACCCTTGGCACAAAGCACGCTCACCTCGGGTCTGGCTTCCAGTTCCCTGACAGTGGTTGATAAGAAGCTGGTGGGAAATTTGACTCTAAAAATCAACCAAAAGCCAAGCCAGGACAATGTCTGGTCTGTGTGGGGTGTTTGGTTTCTGGCTCCGTCATAGAGTTTAGGCCAGAAGGCCTTCACCACCAGAGGTATGTCTGGATTCTCTAGGCCGGGGCATCTCTGAAATACCTTTTACCCTTTACAGGAAAGACGGTGACTCTGAGTTCATGAATATCATCGCCAATGAGATCGGGACAGAGGTGAGCGCTCTCTGGCTTGTCCTCGCCCCTTGTTGGCCCTTTGGCCTCCTCTAAGGCCTATGTAGCCTCTCCCCACCCTTGACCAGCCCTCACAATACACTGGCCAGAAAACAAAGGCCTCGTTCTCCCCAGAATGTTGCAGCCCAAACTGTTACCACATCGGTGTCCCCCAGCTGTGATCTGGAGGGGCCCCGCCTGTCCCAGGGAGGTGTGCCCTTCCTGTTGATCAATGGGCCAGTTAGAGCCAAACGTGGGAAAGGTCCTTGTGCTCCAGACACGGGTCTCCCCCCAGCTCATTTAACACAGGGGTCACCAGACACCAGTCACTGCCTCCCAGGACCGTGTGGGGCTTGTGACCTGGACAGTAGCCCATTTCCGATCCCCCGCCAAGGCAGGTAGTGCTCCAAACAGTCTCCCCTCCAGCAACCTGTTCACAGCAAAGAGGAGGGGTGTTCTTACTCACATCTGGGACTCCCAAGTCTCACTGATCGAAGGGGGGGATGCAGAGATGTTCTGCAGTAGGATCCATCTCTCTTCACAGGACACCCTGCTCTTCCTGACCGTGGGAGACGAGAAGGCAGCTGGGCTCTTCCTCCTGGCTGGGCCCAGTGAAGTGGTTGAAAAATTAGGCCCCAGGTAAACTGTTCTGTGACCCCCTGTAGTCCAGCAACCTTCCTGACCAGCGTGGGGACTATCAGCGCTGTCAAGTCAGCCTCCAGCCTAGTTATTGTCCAAACACCCAGCAAACTCACAAAAGGAAAATAAAACTTCTAGCTGGAGATTTCTACCCAGCTGGGGCGTCACACCTGGAGCATTCCTTCTCCAGCGACATCCTGCTGCTTCTGCAGTCTGTCAGCTCTCCCCCCGGCCCGCTTCTTGCAGCTCTTTATAGCCAACACCTGTCCTCCCTTTCTCCGCTGGGTCTGATTAGCCAGCTGGGCTGCCTGGCACCAAGCCTTTGGTCCTTAAAGGAGCAGGCTGCCCTGATACACACCTGCTACGCTACAATTATTATTAATGAAGGGAAATTAAGTTCTGGCTGCTTTAATCAGATAATTGATTTCACTGGCATCTGGCTCAATATCTGAGGCAGGGCAGATGGGCCATTTCCCTCCTCTGCCCCCCAGGCACACCCAGTTTGGGGCTGTGAGCGAGAGCACACCCAGCCCTCCTGGTTTCAGCATGTGGATCTGTCCCTTTAGAGTGGCGGAACTGCTGGAAGGCAAAGGAGCCGGGAAACGGGACCGCTTCCAAGGCAAGGCGACCAGGATGAGCAGGCGAGCAGAGGTGCAGGCCCTGCTCCAGGACTTCATTGGCCACCAGACCCTGGAGGAGTAAGGACCAGCCCTCGCCAGAGGATTCCCCCATCTGCTGCTCAGTGACCTGGGACGACAGGGTCACTTGCTGACTCCCTCTAGACGAATAAAAGTTGTGTTACGAGAATGATGTGTGCACGCGCAGAGCCCTGACGACCAAGCTCTGACCTCAAACCAGGTCCTTTGGCTCCGGGATATGCCAGGGAGGTTGGGTGGGGAGAGGAGCAGGGAGTGTCAGGTGTATTTGGGCAGGGGGCTGACGCCCTCTGTTTCTCACTGGCCTGGCCAAGATGTTGCAAACTTTCTCCAGATAAACGGTACAACTAGCTTTGTTAACTGGACCTGGCGCTGACATTCTTGGTCCAGGGCTGGGGACCACACTGCTAGGCAGAGCTCCTTTGCCATCCCTCATGGTCCAGCCTCCAGCAAACCCAGGGAACATTGTGCTGTAAGCCATGATCCTTGGCTTTTGCCTCATTTGCCATTGGTGGCCAGTACCACCCTTGAAAAGCAACAGGCGGTGACTGCAGCGTGAGCGGGTTTATTCCGGGTTACTGGGACCAGTACAAACACCCCTTTACCTGTACTCGGGACAGAATATGGGAAGAGGGAGGTTAATCCCAGTAAGGGCCTGGGCTCTGACAATTGCTAACCGTTACAGAGAAAAACACCGAGGTAGCTCACAGGAGTCCCTAGTCAGGATCCTGTGTGCGCTGTCCTCCAGAGGAGGGACACGCGTGCAGGAGCCCAAGTGATAGATGTAGGATGTTGCATCATCATTCATGTTGGCCAAGCAGTTTTCACTTTAACCAGGGCAACAGGAAACCTCTGGGGGTGAGGGGGATGCAATGTTATGGCAGGAATCAAAGGTGAGACTGGCTCACGCTGGTCTCTGTCACCCTGCCTCACAGAGCTGGAACCAGATGGGGAAGTGGGTGAAGAAGGCTGATATTGGCAGTCAAGAGGAACCAGTCCTGGGAGTTCTGGAGGAAGCGATCGCCTGGATCCCTGCCTCGTGCAGGACATTCATGCCGGCCTCCATTCTTTGCTGATGCTCTGAAGCCACTGCAGGTGCTGGAGGGTTTAACCTGTTTATGCTGGTGCTGCTGGACTGTGCTGGTTAACACACAGCGTGGGGTCTGGCTTGGCTGCACATGCTATCACTGACCTCTGAACTCAGCAGCCACCTCTGCCAATCTGGCGCTGACCCAGTTACAAACCTGACGCAAGTGTTTGTCAAAATGTGGCCTGGCATTACCTTGAAACGATGAAGCAACATCTTGCACCATACAGACAAACAGGGATTGCAGGCGCTCGTGCTTCTGCCAGGGTGGTCACTAGCCGCTCGGTGATCCCATGGATTCACAAATGTAACCCTTTGCTCACTTCAGGTACATGTAGTCTAAGGCAGATTGGAGAATACCGGCATTTGGAGTGTTAATCTGGCAGCTATGTCTTGGGGACATCTCTGCACAGAAGGAGTCTGCATCCCTCCTGCTGGCCGTGAGTTTCATCTTTATTTATGCGCCTGCAGTGACGCAGTGTCTCTCCAACAGCAGCCTACATTTCTGATTCCTGGTCACAGCAATGTAGGTAACGTCTCAGCAGAGACCAAATTTCAGCCTGTTGTGTGACATCGGCGCTGCTAGCAAACCAGCCAGGTGGGTTTGTTATGATTCTGAAGGCTGGGATTACTTACTGCAGTGCACAGCAGAGGTAGCAAGAATTAGGGCTGGGCCTGGCAGTGAGTGGGATCTGGGTTTCTAATGCACTTAGGAAAATTGCAGCTGGAATCTCATGTCTGAGATACCCAACTGCTCCTAGGGGAGTGGTGGGGGCTCATGGCTCTCCAGCATCCCTCGCTTGTGGGCAGGAAATGAGCGGTGCTCCCTCCTGTTCTTGCTGATCTGTGCACGCTCTACGCACCTCGCTCTGATTAGTGAAAGTTACTGATAACCGGTCAGGAGCCACTCTGAGGCTGTTCACGCATGAGGCTGAATCCTGTGCCAGTTCCGATTTCCTGCCCGGATTTGTGTCCCTGTCCCCCCCAGTATGGGGTTTTTGTCCTATGCTTGGTCTGTGGTGATGGGGCTGGAGGGAGGGAGGGTGGTGATGGAAGCCTGAAGCCTTGTGTGAGCATAAAGCTAATGAGAACCAAGATCTATGGGATCTGTCAGCGTGGTCAAATACCCAGGCTATCTGGCCACACTGCATGCAGGCGAGCAGCTCCTGGAATGGACATTCAGCTTTCAAACCCAAATGCCCTAAGTCACCCTCCCCACCCCATACATATCTTGCTGCTGGAACTTCCCCTGCCACTGAACACATAGCTAATTCCAGGCATCGGCCCTGACTCCTGATCTGAGCCATGGGCGCGGAGATCTTCCCCGTGCCAGGGAGCGTGGCCAGAATGGAGTGGTTTCTCGCTCTCCCCGGTCAAGGCCCTGCCCCTGCACAGAGCGATCGGTAGGACACCAGGTGCGCTGTATTGGGCCCATGGTAGGAAGCGGGAGACAGATCACCATTGCTCTGGGCCTGAAATGGAAACCTGAGCTCTGCAAGCGGAGAAGCTGAACTTTGGCCTTGTTCATGCTTGGTGTCAGTCACTAGGAGGATGCCTGGAACGGGGAAAGCCGGGCCGGGCCGAGGCACACACTGCGACAACCCCCTACAGCAGGGCTCTGTGTTGTGCAGCTACACCAGCATTCACCTCGACAGAACTCCCGAGTGCAGAGTAGGGGCCTGAGGCTGCTCCTCCCACAGCCATGGCCCTGCTGCTGCCCCTCACTTCCTGCCTTCTAGACCAGTGGTTCTCAACCTTTCCAGAGCCCTGTACCCCTTCCAGGAGTCTGATTTGTCTGGTGTACCCCAAAGTTCCACCTCACTTAAAAACGACTTGCTTACAAAATCAGACATCAAAATACAAAAGTGTCCCAGCACACGAGTACTGAACAATGGCTGACTTCCTCATGTTTACCATATAATTATATAATAAATCAAGTGGAATATGAAGAGTGTACGTACATGTCAGTGTATAGTCTATAGAGCAGTATAAATAAGACATTGTAGGAAATTTTAGTGTGTACTGACTTTGCTAGTGCTTGTTATATAGCCTGTTGTAAAATTAGGCAAATCTCTAGATGAGTTGATGTTCCCCCGGAAGAGCTCTGTGTACCCCCAGGATATGTGTGCCCCTGGTTGAGAACCACTGTTCTAGAATGCTCCCCTCAGCCAGCCAGGGACTGGATAACTGCCCTGGTCTGTTCATTCCACCGCAGCATCCGGCCCCGGCCCAGTCAGAGACAGGACACGGGGCTAGATGGACCATCGGTCTGGCCCTTTGTGTGACGCTCTCTTGGAGAACTCTGGGTCCCTGTATCTCTGGAGGGCCCACAGGGGCAATGAGCAGAGGTTGCCCCATCAGTAAGATGTCCTGAGGGTGGGAAAGGCTGAGTGGAATTTACTAATTTTATTGCCAAAGGCATTTCACAGCTAGCGCCTGTCCCTCGGCCCGGGGCCCATGGGTGCCGCCCAGCTGTAACGCACAGACACACCCACGCCTATGGCACTCCTTGCAACCTCAGCACAGCTTTCCCGGGCTGGGAGCCCATGGACACGCCATCCCTGCTCTGCTGGGGCCGAGTTGATTGACAGCACCGCTGTTCAGTGTGTCCATAGCCAAACGCATTAGCCCAGAGGGGACTGAGCCATAAGATGGGTAGGTGCCGACTGTTCCCCGCTCTGGAGAGCGTTTGGTACGTTGTAGTGTAAGAGGCTGACAAGGTGGCCAAGAGCCGAATTCTGTGTGGGACACCTCCCCCTCAGCTGTGGCTATGCCCTCGGCTGGGACAGCGTTCCTGACCGCCCCGTTATCTACTCACACTGCCTAGAGCAGAGGTTACCGTGGGCTGGGCCAGGGGCTGTGGCTGAACGAGGACCCCATTACATTTCACCCTGTGCAGCACTGAGGTGTGTGATAGTCACTCACTTCCTTTCCCACACAGGAGACAGTGAACTTCCCCTTCCACTTCACGGCACTGAGCCGATCACGTAACCCAGAGCTGTGAGGTCTGTGGAGACCTGTTACTGCAGTGGGAAAGGGAAGGGGGAGCCCTGCAGAGCACATTCCCCTGCCCCGAAGAGCAGCCTGGCTTGGCAGCTATGACGCAAGTTTGCAGGTCAGCTAAAGGATCTTCTTGTCACCCCTCCTGAGCACCTGGGCAATGCAGTAGGGGATGAGTGCCACCGCACACAGGTGGGCAGCGGCACTCTTGCAGAAGGACAGGACGTAGAACAGTAGCTCTCTGTCTGTGGGGAGGTCGAAGGAATCGAAGAGGTGCAGGACGAGGAGCGAGGCCGCGATACAGCTGAGGCGGAAGGGCAGCTGCTGGCCCATCTTCCCTTTGCAGCTCTCCAGGTACATCTGGGAGTTGAGGGCCAGCCCCAGCCCAAACAGGATGCCCAGGTTCCTGAGGAGGCCGGCGAAGGGGGTGGTTTCAATGTGGACCCACTCCGGCCGGTCACACCACCTCTTGGCTTTCTCCATGGTCCACAGCAGGTCAACGCCGAGAGCCTTCAGCAGCAGGTAGAACCCCAGGGCAAAGCTGAACAGGAAGAGGGTGGTGCCCAGGTACCGCCGGAGACTGGCGTTGTAGATGGAGTGGATGTGGTCAAACGCTTCTGCTACTACCATCCCTAGGGGCAGAACAGTCTCTGTAGGTACGTCTACACTGTAGTTAGTGCAGTGTAGTGTATAGACGTTTGGGCCGGGGCTGGTGCCCACGTTCTAGGGTCCTGCGTGGTGCGAGGGTCCCAGAGCTCAGACTGCAGCTGGAGCCCAAACGTCTACACTGCAATTAAACAGCCCCTTAGCCCGAGCCCCACGAACCGGAGTCAGCTGTCCCGGGCCAGCCACAGGTGTCTCACTGTAGTGTGGACGTACCCTCACTGAGCAGCAAACAGGCCTAGCTGCAAAATGTACTGGGTGGGCTCGGTGTAGAGAGGCCTTGGGGAAGGAGCAGGAACCAGCTCCCGGTACCAGGTGCTAGGCACATGTAGTGACAGCCCCAGGTCACCCAAAGTGACTACTAACAATGGGGTGTGCAGAGAACTGGGACGCTCCCTCCAGTGCACTGGGCAGCATGTGCTGGTTAGCATGTGACCCTGGCGTGCGCTCGCTCGCTCGCTCTCTAAAGCACCATGCAAAGCAGTGACATCATGTCAGCACTGACTGATGCCATTAGCCGTGCAAGGGGAGGCCGAGCCCACTAGGCCATGGGTTTGCTTCTCCACGCTGCCGACGTGGGTACCTGGGGAAAGACGATCACTTTGCCATCGTATTTTGAGTACATGGTGCTCCCAGAGCTGAGGAGGTACGTCTCCTCCAAGCAGGAGCAAGGCTATCTAGAGCTCAGATCGCCTCTCTGGTCACTGGGCCCTGGAGAGCTGGCGGGTGCTGTGACGGGGGAGGCAGCCTTGACACTCACCTGAGATGACCCCTGCGATCACCTGATGGGGGAAGTGAGCAGCTAGGAAGACTCGGGACAAGCAGACGCAGACCTGCACGGCCCAGAACGCAAGCCACAGGAGGCCGCGGAGGCACCTGCAAAGAGACAGCCAGCCAGGAAGGTCGTGGGCGCCCAGGGCAAAAGCACTTTAATAAAGCCGCAAGCGGCCTGTGAATGATGGGAGCCTGCGCGCTGGCTGACTGGCTCCTCTCTAGCTAGCACGCAGGAGCAACCGCGCCAGCACAAGTGCCCGTCTCGCTAGCTAGACAATGAGACCAAGTCTATGGCCTACATGTGTCCGCCACGAGGCCCAAACATAGGAGCTGGGACTAGGGGTACTGGGGTGTGGCAACACCCCCTGGCTTGAAAGGGTTTCCTTCCATTATATCCAGGGTAAGTAGTTTGGGAAAATGGCTCTCAGCCCCCCCACCATACAAACTGTTCCAGCACCCCTGGCCAGATGTTAGGGCAACCGAACCAGCGAGCGAAGGCCTTTCCCATGCCTGGTGCCTCCTGCAAGCTGCAGCACTCAAGCGAAAGGGGCTTTGCCCGGGGCTGGCTGATTGGACCCACGCAGATCTGCTGCCAGCTGAGAGTCCCCTCCCCTGTGCTGGGCTTGGCTCAGATCTCACAGATGCTGATGCCAGTTGCTGGGCAGTAACTAGGTGTGATGCAGCAATGGGCGCCGCTGATCCGGGTGCAAAAAGCCCCAGGATATTTCCTTTCGCTCCAGCTCTTGGGGGCTTCGCACGTCCCACTTCTCATGTATCTCCCGGGCCCAGATATAACAGGGGGCAGGAATTCATGCTGACCGGGAAGGGGGGGCATTTACCCACAATTCCATTAGTCATCCTCCATTTTGCCTGGTCACCCGTGGGACCCTCCTCACAGGGTGAAACGATCCCCTCCCCAGGGCGGCAGCAGCAGGTGGAACCGGCTCACTCAGCCCACTCACCCAAACGGATTGTGGGTGGGGGCCCCTGCAGAGCACCCCCCGTGTGGCCTGGGATGGCCCCGCCAGCTCGGCTCCCGCTGGGTTCTCCGTACTGACACCCAGACCCCAGGAGTGAGCGCAAGAGCCCCCGTTGTGCAGCCTGATTTCTTACCTCTCTCCGAAAGTGCTAAGCTTTTCTTTAGTCCTGCGAGTCCAGCCCTCCTGCCCCCTCAGGCCTCCCACCGCCTCCTCTTCAGAGCTGGGCTGATCCGGGCTAGTTACCGCCTTCAAGCTGCTTCCCCCAGCTGGCCCCTCTGCACTTAGTCCTTTCACCCCTGGGCTGGGAGACGGCAGCAGGCAGGCTCCTCACCTTGCTGGTGTCTCCCCTGTGATGAGGGAGGAGGCAGCACCCTCCTTCCCAGGGCTCCTCCCAGCTGGCTGGGAGAAGGGACCCGTCCCATCCTCACTACCAGGCTCTGGTCCTGGACTCATAAAGAAACAGTAGCCTGGGTTTCCCCCAAGCACTGACTGTTCCTCCAGGACGAACCATCTCCCTTTCTCCCAAGTCCCAACACCTGCTGATGCCCTTCCCTTTGTCCTCCTCTGCTCCCAAAGTCCCAGGAACCCTAAAGGGACACACTATGGAGCAGACTGACCCCTATTCCCCTTAAGGGGACAGTCACCCTGTTATAGATATCAAGTCATGGGCAGTAAAAACCTGTCCCGTTCTGACTAACACAGAGCCAGGCCCAAGCCACGGGCCACGAGAAGGCCCTCAGGCCACAAGGCCCTGCTCACCTGGCTGCACGGGATCTGTGCTGGGTGCCCTGGACGCAGGGCAGCAGGGCCGTCACCATGACGTAGTAGACTCCAGCAGAACCCATGGCGTGGCCTGAGGGGCTTCCTGTGGAGAAGACCCAGTCCCGATCAGTTAGAAGGGAGAGAAGCCAGGGAGGAAGTTGCAGTGAATCTGAGGGGTACAATAGCGGGAACCTCACCTGGGCCGGTCTCACAGGTGAGGGGGAACTGCTGGATCACAGGGGTGGAGGCGTTGCCATAGTAACCGGTCTCATGGACCCACCAGTAGGGTCTCTGCCCAAAGAGGATCCTGTAGTGAAAGGAGAAAGTGACAATGGCAGTGCGGGGCTTG
This sequence comes from Trachemys scripta elegans, assembly GCF_013100865.1. NCBI lineage: Eukaryota > Metazoa > Chordata > Testudines > Emydidae > Trachemys > Trachemys scripta. The sequence continues at coordinate 15,273,922 of NC_048320.1, read as the reverse complement.
GGGCATGTCACGTACCCTGCAGCGCGGATTCCCGGGGGCGGCGGAGCCCTGGCTGCCCTATGCTGAGGGTTGTCGGGAGGACTCTGTGGGGGCAAAGTGCTGGCTCCATAACTATCATGATTTACTCTTCTTGCCTTTTCAGCTCACTTATTAATTCAGCACCGGCCTCTGCTTTACCAGCGGTAAAGTGACTTGCTCAGAGTCACCGAGCTAGTCAGTGGCAGACTCAGGGACAGAGCCCAAGTGTCTTGACTCCCAACCCTGTTCCTCAATCCCAAACCCAGCCTTCCTCTCAGAGAGGCTACGTCAGACCCTGGGAGGGGTTGGAAACAACCCCAAACTGCAGCACTCCACAGCTGCTTCTCAGAATCCGCACTCACCACTTAAAGACCAGGTTGAGCCAGTCCCCGATCACGGCCACCCAGATCAGCTTGACGCCCACGGCCTCGCAGAGGTGGAACCAGATGGGGAAGAAGATGAAGAAGGTGGTTTTAAGGTCGGCAGCGAAGGAGATGAAGAGGAACCAGTCCTGGAAGCCCTGGTAGTTCTCCTGCAGGTAGTGCACCACCTGCACCCCAGCACTGTGCAGCAGGTCCATTATGGCTCCTGGTTGTGTCTCTTTGGATCCCGTTGTTTGCACTGACAGCTTTGTGAAGCCTGCTGCTTCTTATACCCTGCCAGCCTGAACTCTTTTATGACATATGCAATGATCTTTGATCCTGAGCCACCCCAGCCAAAAACTATTGACAGAGCCAGAAATCTGGAGCAAACTGCCTGTACCCTCATCCCCAGGAATCAATATCCCTCATTTCAGAGTTTCCCTCTGGTTACTCCTGGGCGTGTGGGTGTCACTAGGGGAAAGGGCTGAAAGTTGGGGAGTAAGGCAGAGAATTGCACAAAGGCTACAACGAGCTAATTTGGTGTCACTGTTTTAAAAACAAAGACAGGTTTGGTTGGATGTTAACCTGCCTCTCCAGGAGAATGATGGGCTAGCAAACAGACACCAGTAGGGCATGAATCTGTCCCATTTCTCTGAAATCTGTTACTGATTGTTCAGACTAAATGCATTTTAAGGGTCAAATCCTCAACTGGAATAACTGGGCATAGCTCCGTCAACTGCAATGGAGTTACACTGACCACCCTAAAGCTGTAGGTTGGGCTTTGGGTAAAGTAGGTTGTTTTACTTGTATTTATTCATTTGTTTGACAGGTCAAATGCAGATTTCCCACGGTTAGAAATGCAGCTGTGCCCTGCTTTACCCCTTAGACCTTCTCCAGGTCAAGATGCGTCAGATGGTAGCACTCGCACCTCTGGGCTGAGGGAGGTGGCTGAGTTCAAGTCCAGTTTATTGTTGCTGCAAAGGTGAGACCAAACTCTGGTCTCTTACAGTCCCAGTTTGCACAGAAAATGTGCCTCCCACAGAAGGTGTCTACATAAGGCAGAAGATGCATACTGGGCCAACTTCTGATCTCAGTTATGACTCCACTGAAGCTATGTGTTTGCTCTGGATTTGCCCGGAGTGTAACTGAGATCACCAGCTGGCTGAAAGTTTACATCCAGGGTTGCTCTGGGAAGTGTGTCATGTAGTGCTAGGATTCCCAGTGCAGGACATGTGTGCACACGTGTGCAGCCCAGTGTCCACTGAGAAAGAAGTGAATGATCCAAGTGTAACTCCGTCCCTGTCTCCCTTCTTTGCTTGTCCCTAGTTGGGAGGCAGCTGATACTGATCTTTGTTGAGCACCCAGAGTATTCCTGGTTGTACAGATGTGTGCTCCATTGAGATGAGGGAACACAACATGCACCAAAAACACAGAAATGTCTTCTCCAGCTGCACTTTTTCTACTAGGGCAGGCCAGATGCTTGTGATCCCAGCTGCGGAAACATTAGGCCTCAGTAGGTGATTTGTGGAAGGATCTGTGTAAAGGCACGAGGCAAAAGAGTACATGTTTGATGGTAAAAAAGCCGAGGAAAAAGGAATCTCCCAAACAATGTGATTCTTGAGATATATTTAATCCCCAAAATCATGTGGGAAATACAGAAACTAACAACCCGGGCAGAGAACCCCCAACCCATCCACGGGGAAAGAAGGAGCCGATGTAAACAAGCAAGACAGCAACGGCCCATGGCACACTCAGGATTTCCACACCGGTCCCTGCAGTGGTTACCAGCAAACAGGAAAACAACTCAATAGGTGGCGGTGAGGGGCAGTTTGTGACGCAGCAGGATCAGAGTGGGGGTCAGGGCTGTGCATGCCATCGACTCGTGACACTTTGCTGGAGAAGTAACAGGAGATAACAGAGAAAATAAACATGTTCCCTCCCCTCCCATTCACATCTCACTGTTCCAGTTGTGCAGGGATCTTACCACCTAGTGTCTCTTTTCAAACTCTTAGGTCTGAGTAACTCAGGCAAAGAAACCTCAAGCCAGTAACAGATTGAAAAGAAACCATACATTGGTAAGTTCCCTGCTCTGGTAGGAACTTTCATCCCACAAGTGATCAGGGCAGACGTGTGCCCAAGTGGGCAGGAGTTTTGTGATATGACCCTCAGGGTTGGTTATTTCCCAGCACGTCTGGGATCTCGTGTGTCTGCTGGTGAGGGCAGGGAGACACTCATGAAACCTGGTATCAAGGGCTGCATGAAACAACTGCCAACACCCGCTGAGCGCTCCTAGGAAGCAAGCTACAGCTTGTATCTCAGGCAAAATCCAAATGTCAATATCTCACTCCAGGGTTACAGCACAAGCCCAGTGCATGCTGGGATACAGAGAGGGGGTACTAGTTTCAGAAAGGTGACACACACGTTATTTGCACAGGTTGTAAGGGTCAGCTTCATCATGGTGCTACTCCAGGTTTATGCTGGTGTAAAAGCCTTGAGAACAAAGCCACAATACTGGGACACCAGGGTGACTGCGAAAGCCAATCGCCCTTCACTCACTGCACACCGAGTTAAGGCTTTGCGTAGGTCTGTGTCACATGTCTCAGCACCTCAGTGAGAGCCCCAGGTTGTACAGTTCCTACAATTCCCTTTTCTTTCTGCTTAGCGTATGGCAGAGAGGCATGTGTGCACAGCTGTGTGCATGGGGGTGCAAGGACCATGCTGGGGTCAGGACCACCTTCTACTGCATGAACGGGGCCAAGGGTAAAAACCAAACCACGCTTCTTTTCTCAAACGCCCAGTGTAAAGCAAACCCTCACCTCCAAAACCCCCTCCGCGCCAGGTTCACGGGACTCTCCCCTCACCCACCCCGTCTCTCAGACAATTCTCTGTGTCTTTCAAGGCCATGTAGTTTGTGCAACTGGCACAGAAGAGCCAGCCCGTGCCACATTCAGGTTGCATTGGCTCTGTGACACAGCACCACCGAGCAGTCACAGGCCTGGCGGTCAGGGCTGGGAACCTAGAGGCAGCCAGTCCCATGCAGCTCTGCTCGATCTCATAAAAGCTTTTCCTCCTGCCTCCTGATGAGCCGGGCGACGCAGTAAGGGATGAGGCCGGCAGCAGCCACGGGCACGGCCGCACTCTTGCAGAAGGACAGGACATAGAACAGCAACTCCACCTTGGTGGGAGGCTTGAAGGAGTCGAAGAGGTGCAGGACGAGGAGCGAGGCCGCGATGCAGCTCAGGCGGAAGGGCAGCTGCTGGCCCATCTTCCCTTTGCAGCTCTCCAGGTACATCTGGGAGTTGAGGGCCAGCCCCAGCCCAAACAGGATGCCCAGGTTCCTGAGGAGGCCGGCGAAGGGGGTGGTGTCAATGTGGACCCACTCCGGCCGGTCACACCACCTCTTGGCTTTCTCCAGGGTCCACAGCAGGTCAACGCCGAGAGCCTTCAATAGCAGGTAGAACCCCAGGGCGAAGCTGAACAGGACGAGGGTGGTGCCCAGGTACCGCCGGAGACTGGCGCTGTAGATGGAGGGGATGTGCCGGAAAGCTTCAGCAACTGCCATGCCTGATAAGGGAGACAGACATGTCAGCGATGCAGGAAGGAGTCAAGGTACCAAAGCCCAACCCTGTCCTTCACACAACAGACACTCGTCCCACTTTCCCTGCCTGGGCTGCCATTACCCGCTGACAGCAAGGCTCCGGCCTGTTTGCAACGTGCGGGGAGAAGCAGCGGTTAAAGGCCTTCCAAGGCACCTGGGAGACAATCGCTGGAGGAAGAATTCTGCTGACTCAGCAATGCCCAGGTTCCCGTCTCCCCCAGACCGGCTGCGGAGCCGCTGGGCACGATGGGGGCGATGACAGACGACAGGTCTGGCGTCGAGGCGGGAGCAGCAGAAGGCCATAAGGAAGGAGGCTCCTGTTCCCATGACAATGCCCCGAGCCATAACCATCCTGCCCTTCTTCTTCCCTTTGGCCTATTTCTGCAGGGCCGGACTCCGAGCCCCTCAACCCAAGTGGCGGCCCAGGGGTCACCACAGGGCTCCCAGTGGGGCCCATAGGCCGTGAGCTCTATGGGGCGGGGACTGGCTCTGCTGTTTGCACAGTGCAGCAGGGCTGCATCTCAGCTGGGGGGTACCACCGCAATGCACATCGATAATAATAACAGCACGAAGCAGAGGGAGATGGACCAAGGACTCCTGGCTGCCCCGTCTCTGTTAGGCTTTGGGGTCGTTAGCTGCTCGGCCAAATTCCAGCAAAAAGCCTGGCACAGGCCTGGGGCCGGGCACATTTTCAGCTGTTTATCTGAAGCCAGATAATTAGAAGCCAACACCCCGTCCCCCCAGCCGCAGCACTGGGCAAGGGAGAAGGGGGGTTCAGAGGGTCCCCTGCTCCCTTTCCCTGCATCAGCCCCCTCGTCCCTCTGCTGCGCTTGCCCAGTTCCAATCAGACTCTCCCCACCCGGCTCCTCTCTCTGTCGCTCCCTGCCCCTCTCCTGCCCAGCCTGGCAGTGAATGAACGCAGGCGGGGACAGGGCTGCCCAGCGACGCCAGAGAGCGCTGCCCTTCCATGGCAAAGAACCACGGGCAGGCACTCTGTGGGCTTTAACCCCGCGCCTGCTGAGCCAGACCGCAAGCCTGTTTTCCCACCTCTGACAACAGAAGCGCTTGGTTTCTTACAAGGGAATAACATGGAAACTTCCCAGAGCTGCATCCAGCCCACCCACCCTGTCCCCCCACCCCGCGGTGTGGGGAGCAAGCCAGGGAACCGCCCAGGCAGCAGCACCTCACCTGCAACGACGCCCGTGATGACTTGGTGCGGGAAGTGAGCTGCTAGGAAGATCCTGGACAGACTGACAGACACCTGAACCCCCCAGAAGGCCATCCACAGCGCCCCCCGCAGGCACCTGCAACGAGCAGCGAGAACACAGCAGTCAGTGGGCTGTGGGATTGGTGGGGGTAGGGTGACCAGATGTCCCGATTTTATAGGGACAGTCCCGATTTTGGGGTCTTTTTCTTATATAGGCTCCTATTACTCCCCACCCCCTGTCCTGATTTTTCACATTTGCTGTCTGGTCACCCTAGGTGGGGGAAACGTGATGAACCGTTTACTCAATAAGTAAGATTTGTGGGACATTTCAGGAGGACAGACACAGCAGCAGCGTGTGGGACGGAGACCACAGACCCCGGCTGCCAGCTCTGAACCAGGCCGTCCCAGTGCCTTGCTGCGGGGGGAAAACTCAATCCCAAACTGGGGTCTGAACCCACCAGCGGCGCTCCCCAGGCAGCTCCAGACTGCACATGCCATGTGCACATTGACACAGCCAGGGGCTGACAGGCACGAGCCCAACCGGGGAGCCGAGCTGGCCTAGCATCAGAGTACGGTCGGCTGCCACGGCCAAGCCAAGAGGAGCCGCACGCGTCTGGGATTAGCTGGAGCTCATTCTGCCCAGAGCTAATTACACCCCTGGGCCCTGCACCCAGCGCGAGGGCAGAGCGGGATCCTTACAGCTGCTGGAAGGGGGATCTCTGGCGCCGACGCAGGGTGCTAAGCAGAGCCGTCACCATCACGTAGTACACTCCAGCTGAGCCCATGGCATGGCCAGAGGGGCTGCCTGTGGAGGAGAATTGGGAGAAGCCTGCAGTGAGCTCAGTGAAGAGAAAACCCCTCCCACTTTGGCTTCTGGCTGCTGGAGAGTTTGAACGCACAGAAGGGAATCATCTCACGGTCTGTTCTAGCCCAGGCCACCTGCTACAGGCTTCCTGGGCTGATGTTTGATGGGGCCTTTCCCGAGGACTTTAACTATTTAGACATCGTTCCCTTTCACAGTCTCAGCCCCCTGATACCTTGGGTGTCGGCTGCTGCTCCTTTAACTGTCTTTTGTCCATTCCAGGACAGGCCAGAGAGCCAGAGCGCTTGACTGTATTATAAATCGGATCACAGGTAGGACAGACAGACAGCTGCCGGGAGCGAGAACCCCTGTTCCAGCCCACTCCTGGTGAAAGGTTAGGTGGGAACCAGACCACGTGGGGGGAAGGCAGCCAGAAGGGGGCTCTTCTCACAAAAAAACCCAGCTTGGTTTTGATCTGCATGTCACGCTGGCCCCCAAAATCCCAAGCTGGGGATTGGAATCCAGTCTGGCCTCTAAGGATGCAGGAATGGCCTGGAGGCTCAATGCAGAGAGAGGCGGCTGCAGCCCAGGACAGGCCAGAGTCCGCCCCGAAGCTGCCAGGTACAGCTTGAGAGAGGAGTTTTAAGCAAAGGAGGCTGCGGAGGTTGCTCGTGTGCAGACGACCCAGACTTCTCTGCCAGGAGGTTAGCTGGCATAGCGCTCGTCCGGCCCATTTCCCACCCGGGGGCCAGTGCAGCGTTGTTACTGGGCAGCTCCCGCCACCTCCCTTGGGAGCATGCTCTGCCCTCGGGGAGGTCTCACCCTTCGAACTGAGACTCAGACGCCTAGGTCAATGAGGCGCACCAGCTGCCCTGTCTCCCAGCACTGCCTGGAGCCTGTGCGGTGCGGGAACCGACTCAGGCCTCCAAATGGGCATGAATTCAGGGTCTGAGTTCTGAGCACCTTAGTCCCAGGAGAAATCAGTGGTCACGCAGTAGGATGACTCCTGGGGGTAAAGTGCTACTCAGGACATGCAGGTGTCCTCAGACGGACCTTTGATTCTACGTTCTTTGGGGCAGAAACCTGCCTCCTCTTGTGGGGGCAGAGCACCTAGCCCCGTTGGGGTGTTACACTCATTAAAAACCAAAGACTAACGGTTGCTGTGAGTGCGGTGACTGGTGTCTAGGTTGCGCACTTGTCAGGCTTCTCCTGCGTGCCGCAAGTGCACTGTGGAGGGGGGTGGCTCACCTGGGCCGGTCTCACAGGTGAGGGGGAACTGCTGGATCACAGGGGTGGAGGCGTTGCCGTAGTAGCCGGTCTCACGGACCCACCAGTAGGGTCTCTGCCCAAAGAGAATCCTGTAGTGAAATGCAATGGGTCACATGGTCAAATCAGGCATCATCCACCCCCCCCTTGGCCAGCACAACCGGTTCATTCATAGAGGACACCAGGTGGTGCCAAAGTCAGGCCTGGGCTCATTAGCCAGGGAAGAGCGTAAGACCAAGCAGATGTTTTCAGGTTAATCAGAAAGTGTCTGTTCCCAGGGGAAGTGAACTCTGCTCACGGTTCTTGCTCTTTTCCTGGCACCACCCTTTGCCTTCTGACCATTATCTCACTGTGGTCAACAAGAAATGCTCTAGAAGTCCCGAGACCTCTAACCAGCCTTTTATCCTCCCTGAACAGCGTGTTTATTTTAGTCAGCAATCTCTGACGCTGGGTCAAGGCCAGGCAGGGGTTTCTTTAAGCAAGACGATGGCATTTTGGGGGACAAATATAGCACATCTTGGCTATACTGGAGGACACGAGGCCAGATGGGCAGTGTCTGGTGTAAGCCCCCTGAGATGAGTGCTAGTTGCCCAGAAATACACTATTGGGCTGCTGTATGATGGCATGTACTGCCCACCCACGCCCTGCACAGCCTGGCCCTTGCCATGACCATGACAGGAAAGGAACAGGAGCTTGAACCAGGTGTTTTTAACAGGTTTAAAGTGAATTTCCTGCCGGTAAAAGGTGCTCGATTGACAGCCCTGATCGCTGACAGGCTGCTATTTGCTGATAGTGCAAGTCTCCCCCACAGTCCCCTGCAACTGTGCCTCCGCCCTGACCTGGAGAGACCTGCGTTAGGGGCTGAGAGGTGAGAACAGTCGCCAGGGCCTACTGAGGCCTACTTAACATTTAGGTTGACATAGCTACGTCGCTCAGGGGAGTGAAAAATCCACAGCCCCGGGTGACATAGTGACACCAACTTAAGCTCCTGTGTAGACACAACTAGGTCAAAGGAAGGCTGCGCCCATTGTCTTAGCTGCCACTGCTTGGGGAGATGGCGTTTCTACAGCAACAGAAACACCCCTTCCGTCAGTGCAGCCCGTGTCTACACTATGGGGTCATGCAGGCATCGCTAAGGCCCCTGCTATGGCCTCAAGCCTCGGCCTCTTTACAGTGCCAATGGTCGTGGTGTCTTTCAAGAGCTGGGGTTAACTGATACCACAAGACAAACGTTGCAGAATCACCGCACCCCGCAGCCCGACCCCCAGCAAACCTGCCCTGCCTGAGGAAGAGTCAACAGTGTGCCCTTGTTGCCAAGAAGGCTAACGGCATTTTGGGCTGTATAAGTAGGAGCATTGCCAGCAGATCGAGGGATGTGATCATTCCCCTCTATTCGGCATTGGTGAGGCCTCATCTGGAGTACTGTGTCCAGTTTGGGGCCCCACACTACAAGAAGGATGTGGAAAAACTGGAAAGAGTCCAGCGGAGAGCAACAAAAATGATTAGGGGTCTGGAGCACATGACTTATGAGGAGAGGCTGAGGGAACTGGGATTGTTTAGTCTGCAGAAGAGAAGAGAGAGGGGGGATTTGATAGCAGCTTTCAACTACCTGAAAGGGGGTTCCAAAGAGGATGGATCTAGACTGTTCTCAGTGGTACCAGATGACAGAACAAGGAGTAATGGTCTCAAGTTGCAGTGGGGGAGGTTTAGGTTGGATATTAGGAAAAACTTTTTCACTCACGGAGGGTGGTGAAGCACTGGAATGGGTTCCCTAGGGAGGTGGTGGAATCTCCTTCCTTAGAGGTTTTTAAGGTCAGGCTTGACAAAGCCCTGGCTGGGATGATTTAGTTGGGAATTGGTCCTGCTTTGAGCAGGGGGTTGGACTAGATGACCTCCTGAGGTCCCTTCCAACCCTGATATTATTCTATGATTCTGAGAGTCTGTGGAGCACGTGAGCTTGCCTCTCTCACCGACAGAAGCTGGACCAATAAAAGTTATTACCTCCCGCACCTTGTCTCGCTAACTGCCAGTGCCTCTATCACTCATTTAATAAATTACAGTAATATTGATGTGCCCAGAGCTACAATAAATCAAACATGGTATGGAGAGGAAATCAGGCAACAGCACCCTGCTGGCCCATCTGGGCAGTTTCTCTTTCTAGTATTAAATTACATCAGTTTAACTCAAGCGCTCAAGAAAATGCATTTTTACACGGCTTAATTTTAAAAATACACAGACAGCCCCTTTAATGCACTTCATTTGTAACACAGGAGCCGTTTAGTATACGATAGTAACGTATCTCATGTGAACTTGTGCATGAGGGTGAGTGTGTATGAGTGCACATGTGTGTATTAACGTGAGTGTGCCCCTCCCTGGCTCTCTTATAGACACATAACCCTGGGCCTTGCCTTGGCAGTGAGGCCCACACACTCACCACTTAAAGACCAGGTTGAGCCAGTCCCCGATCACAGCCACCCAGATCAGCTTGACGCCCACGGCCTCGCAGAGGTGGAACCAGATGGGGAAGAGGATGAAGAAGGTGTTTCTGAGGTCAGCAGCGAAGGAGATGAAGAGGAACCAGTCCTGGGAGCCCTGGTAATGCTCCTGCAGGTAGCAAGTCATTTGAACTCCAGAGCTGTGTACAAAATCCATTCCTGTCCCCATGGCCGTAGCTCAGGCTACGGGGAGATTGCTGGGGCTTTGGGAGGGAATGCGACGCCTCACTTTTTGGGCTGGCTGGTTATATACTGCTTGGGACGCAGATTACATTTGCTTTTCAAAGATGTCCCCCCAATCAAGACATGTTAGCACCAAAGCTCCTCAGCAAACATTACTTCACAGGAGTTTGACACAATTACCTTCTCCAGGCGTCTGTCTCAGCAATTCACAGTGATCTGCGCAAATCAATCATTAACCCATTAGCACTGGTGGGAAAAACGAGACTTTCTTTTTTGCAGCTTTTGCTGTTTTTCCAGCCGCTGAAAGGCTCCCAGGAAGGGGACTGAGGGTCAGGAAAGGGATCTTAACTGTGTTTACTCCAGTACTAAATTGGGCGGTGTGCTATGACGTGGACCCATCTCTCCTGTGGGACGCAAAGTCCCCTGAGTCTGTGCGGAATGGGTCGCTCTGAAAGACGATGACTATGCTCTTCGTTTTCTCAGAAAAATGATTATAGGCTTTATTAATTATTTGTATTATCAGAGCACCCAGGAACCCTATTTGTGCACCTGGCTCCATTATGCTAGGCTCTGTACGAACACAGACCACAGAGACGGTCCCTGCCCCAGGAGGTTACAATTTATACCTTTTATTGTAGAATACGAGTCAGCTGCTTTGCCGAGAAGCAGCAGGGACAAGTCAGTATTTATCGTCAGTTGTTAGACCCCTCACAGAAACCCAGCCAGTTACTCAAAATGACTATGGCGACCTGTGCAGGAGGTGGGGTGGGTGGGAAGGGGCAGATACCTCACGCCCTCTGGCACGTTGCAGTATTCAGAATATTCCTACATCATGGTTTTGTACTTTGTCACATGGTATCAGGAATTTCATTGTTTGGTAAAATGAGGAGCTGTTATCTTTGGGTTGAGCCAGGAGAAGTGGGCTCGGACTGTGCAGGCTTCCTTAGGATTAGTGACGGTGTTATTATTTTAAAATGGACTTATGTGACCAATGGCCACAGTACCCGATAAATGTTGGAGCCATTCCCTGCGCTGGAGAGTTTACAATTGAAGATAAACAAGGCAAACAAAGGCAAGCCCCAGAACAATAGTTTCTGAAAGGCAGGTTACAGGAATTTCTGGTGGGCAGAAGGCAGGAGGCATTCTGGGAAGAGGTGGATTTTAAAGGAAGATTTGAAGGACAGGAGGATAAGAAAAGGGAGTGTGTCTGTGTTCCATACTTCACCCACATATAGCTCTGTCTGTCCACTGTCAGTGTGTCCAGCCCTGTAGCCCCTTGCTAGGCCAGTCCTTGGCTGCCAATTCTGCTCTGCCAGTGCACCGCAAACCTGACATGGACCCCCTCCCACTATTGCAGCCTTAATCCTCTCCTAAGCAGAGACTGGCCACCATGCCAGACTAGCAGGTGATGTTATGATGTGGACATGTGTCCACCAGGGCTTAGAGTGAGACTCATTTAACTCACTCGCTTTTCTGGGACCTGAAACAGGATTTAAACCCAGGTCTCCAAAACTGCTTTGACTGTACCACTGAACCCATTCTCTTCTGGCTACACCGCTGGCCCCGTGCGTGCACACACCCAGGGGCGGCTCTATGGTTTTTGCCGCCCCAAGCACGGCAGTCAGGCGGCTTTCGGCAGCATGCCTGCGGGAGGTCCGCCAGTGCCACGCCTTCGGTGTCCCCGCCACCGAATTGCCACCGAATCCGCGGGACTGGCAGACCTCCCGCAGGCATGCCGCCGAAGGCAGCCTGACTGCCGCCCTCACAGCAACCGGCAGGCCGCCCCCTGCGGCTTGCCGCCCCAGGCACACGCTTGCTGCGCTGGTGCCTGGAGCCGCCCCTGCACACACCCCACACACCCTTGTGCTTCCTGAACCCCCACCAAAAGGAGTGATGGGACAGTTTTATGAGGCTTGAATCAAGAAAAGAGACAAAGAACCTTTTATGGCACGACAGCATGTGTGGAGGTGGAGTGCGGGGCAGGTGGAGGTTGGGCGTGCGCAGTGGAGCGTATGGGGGGTGAGAAGGATCGCTGCACAGCGGAGGCACTAGAAAGGGTGACTGTGACGAGAGCGGGCACGATCTGTGAGTCCGTGACAGCGACCAAGAAGGTAGACAGTGTGAGGTTCTTAAATAGTACAAGGGGGTGAACTCTGTTCAAACAACAGCTACAGAATCATTCTTCGGCCATCCCCATATCAGCTCCAGGCGGAGAGCAAACCCCATAGGGCTTCCCATTGAGCTTCCTGCATACATCCTGTAGGACCATGTGTTTCCGTGTGCGCTATCTCCCTTCCTCTGCTCCAGGAAGTCAGCTCAAAGCACAGCACAAAGCAATCACGCACGTCCTCTGCAAGTGCAGCTACCAACAGGGCTGACATTGGCATATGAATGATGTTGATTGTTCCACGCTGGCATTTATGTGTGTCAGCGCTGAGCGCTCCCTGAGCCCACGGGGGCTTTCCAGACCCTAAAGAGTCAGGAAACCTCCAGCCATCACAAACAGTGAAGCCACATGCGAGCCAGGTTTGCTAAACCCATACTAATTGCTGTGAGGAAAACGTGTGTCTGAGCCAATCTTGGTGTGACTTTAACCCTAACCCTGACACTTCACAAATAACAGTGAAACTTCAAAGCAAGTGGGCAGAGCACAAGGCGCAAACGCATCTCCCCCGTGTTGGTCCTTGATTTCAACACTGGGCTCATTCACGAGATGCCAGTGACCAGAGAGGGGACAGCAGCTGTGTCTCTCCCTCCCGCGCAGGGGACTGGGCTGCCCCGAGGAGCCCTCCCATACCATCACTGGACTCACTGTATGTCTCTTCCACTTGATTATTAATAATAATAAAATGCAGCCACAAGCCAATCATGTCCAGGACTCCAGGGGCAGCATATCTGCCAAGTGAGCCTCCAGCTGATTGAGCGGCTAGGGCAGACGTGGGCAAACTACGGCCCACGGGCCACATCTGGCCCACGGGACCGTCCTGCCCGGCCCCTAAGCTCCCGTCTGGGGAGCCTAGTCCCCGGCCCCTCCCCCGCTGTCCCCCCTTCCTCACAGCCACGCTGCCATGTGGGCCGCACTCTGGCCCACTGCTCCCACTGGGCTCCTGCTGCTGGTAAGGGGGTGGGGAGCGGGGGGGGGGGTTGGGGAGGGGAGCAGGAGGTCCTGGGTGGCAGTCAGGGAAGAGGGGGCGGTTGGATGGGGCGGAGGTTCTGGGGGGGCAGTCAGGGGATGGGGAACAGGGAGGGTTGGGAATGGGAGTCCCGGGGGACTGGGTGGTGTGGATAGGGGTTGGGGCAGTCAGGGGACAGGGAGCAGAGGGGTTGGATAGGGGGCAGGGGTCCTGGGAGGGGGCGGTCAGGGGACAAGGAGCAGGGGGGGTTGGATGGGTTGGGGGCTCTGAGGGGGGCAGTCAGGGGGCGGGAAGTGGGAGGGGGTGGATAGGGGTTGGCGGCCAGGCTGTCTGGGAGGCACAGCCTTCCCTACCTGGCCCTCCATACAGTTGTGCAACCCCAATGTGGCCCTCGGGCCAAAAAGTTTGTGTCACGGAGTATTGGGGGACTCAGGGCCCTGCACCCCCGGCTTCCTGCGATTCACCATGACTCTCAGCCAGCCAGTAAAGCAGAAGGTTTATTTGGATGACAGGAATACAGTCCAAGACAGGTCTTGCAGGCACAGACAACAGGGCCCCCCCTCAGTTAGGTCCAGCTTGGGGTCCCAGGGCATCCCAGCCCCCCTCAGTTTGGGGGGTCAGAGCCATCTCTCCAGCCCGTTTCCAGCACTCTGCCTTCAGCGACCCCTCCCACCGCCTTTGTTCAGTTTCCCGGGCCAAGGTGTCACCTGGCCTCCAACCCCTTCCTGGGTTCTCATGTTACACGCTCAGGTATTCGCCTTCGGGCAGACTCCCATCCCCCAATGCAGACTATCCCAGCCACACTCCCCTGTCAGCATTCACAGACCACAGTAAGAACAGGCCCAGTTCGTCACAGTTTGCCCACCCCTGAGCTAGGAGTTGCACTGAGTTGTTCTTTATGGTAGAGCAGCTGCCTATGGGGAGCTGAACTCTGGAACTCTTTCCCCTGCAAGGAGGGAGGAGAGAACCTCTCCCACTGTCCGGGGGTTGGATGGAGGGTTTCCTGCAATGCAGTATAGTGGGAGGACTCCAAGGCTGTCTCAGAATGGGATGCAGAGCCCAGGACGATCTGTCCCATGGAGAGCGTTCTTCAGCTCACCTCTTTAGCCCCATGGCCCTACGGTTACTGAATCTGCCCGGCCTTAAAGGAATATTTAACTTTTCTTAGCCCTTTTCCTTGTTCCAAGTGGGACATTTGCACTGGAGCAAACGTACAAGAGAAGGGCATTCACACCCCAAGGTCCCAAGCCTGCCTATCACCGGCACACCTGTGCAACCCCGCTGCACTTTGGAATTGTTTAATACACTTGTCATTACTGGGCCTGTGTTTTGCACATGGCCTAAGGCACCGTGGTGCTGTGTCTTTTATTCTGACCCTAAAACTGCCATTCCCCCCCCACACACACCCCATTAGCTATATCCAAAATAACCGTGTCGCATGTGAACCAGCATTATGGCGAAGCCCGTGAAATTGCCAATACTTCTAAATCCTTCTGTAGAGCTGGGCCAGCCCCTCCCAGGTCCTCACAGGCTGAGATCTGAGCAGTCAGGAGGGGACCCTGGCACTGAGCAGATCAATGCCCCAAGGATGGCTCCATTTTCCACACTGGGCTTCTCTAGTGAGTTTGCTTTGCAGCCGCTCTGCTCTGGGGACAAGCTCTGGCAGCTGAATGCCTCGCCAAGCCTTCGGCGTGAACTGTTAACTGACCCAGGCAGCCCAGAAAGGGCAGTCGAGCTCCGGCTCCAGGGGCTCTGTCCGCCCTTCTGCCGGGCAATACTCAAGCCAAGCGGGAACCTGCATTTGTTAAGCTTTCACCAGCCACCAGTGGCTGGGGGATTCCTAGATTCCAAGGCCGGAAGGGACCATTGTGATCATCTAGTCTGGCCACGTGTGTAACCCGGCCACAGAATTTCTCCCAAATAATTCCTTTTGAACTAGAGCAGATCTTGCACACACACACAAAAATCCAATCTTGATTTAAAAATGGCCAGTGCTGGAGAATCCACCACGACCCTCGGTAAATTGTTGCAATGGTTAATTACTCTTGCGTGCAAAAACACACGCCTTCTTTCCGGTCTGAATTTCAACTTCAAGCCACAGGATCGAGTTAGACCTTTGTCTGCCAGACTGAAGGGCCCATTGTCAAATATTCATTTCTCACCTAGGTACCGACAGACTCTGATCACGTCACCTCCAACCTTCTCGTTGTCAGGCTGACGAGATTGAGCTCCTGGAATCTCTCGCTCGAAGGCCAGTTTTCTGATCCTTTCATCATTCTCGGGGCTCTTCGCTGACCTGGCTCCGGTTTATCACCCAAGATGCACAGGAGCTAACTCGGGGGTTGCCAGGCCGCGCTGCTGCTGCTTCACCCTCGCTGCAGGTTACACGGGCCTGGGGTAGCCTGTTGCCAGCTGCCCTCATGTAACGCCTGTCTGCACCCAAGGGTTGGCAAATCCCTGACTGCCCAAGGCCCACAGGGCAGGATGGGCTCTTGTCCCCATTGCACTGCTGGGAACAGCCCGAGGTACAGAACAGCTGAGTGACTGGCCAAGCTCACAGAGGGAGTCTGTGGCAGGGCGGGGAAATGAACCCAAGCCCTAGGCCGGTGCCCTGACTCCTGGGCCACCCCTCCTCTCACAGCTGCCAGGCCTTATTGGCCCAGGATCTCCAACCTTCCCGGGTGCCAGCGCTGCAGCCCTGCGAGGCTGACGGGCCGGCATGGAGGGCAAGAGTCTCTGCCTGGTCCATGGGTCTGGGGGGCCGGGCACCGGCTCCTGGGAATTTTACCTCAGGATTTTTAATTCAAACCCGCTGACGTCTCCATGGCAACCCGCCCCTCCGATTCCATGGGGTGGTTTGTGACTGCACGGGGAACAGGGGGCTGAGTGTGGGGAGAACTCTCCCACCGGCCGGAGGCTGGGCCGGCCCTGCAGCTCCCTTGCCGCGGGTGCCTCTGCAGGAATGGGGCTGAGAGCGGAGGGGGGGAACCTGCCCCCACCTAGGGTGTGCCCAAGATACAAAGCCCCTGCTCTGGCACCCAATGCACCCCCCCCGTAGCCAGAGTGTACACGGGGCAGGGTTCACGCCTGGAGTCCCACACACACAGCGCTGACCTGGCACTTTACCCCTGAGTCGACGGAGTTTCCTGGAAGCAGCGGCCGGCTGCCAGGACAGATTACTGCTGACAAGAAGCGTTTTCTTGGCAAGTGGCAGGAGCTGGGGCTCAGGCTGTGGGCTGGGCCAGGGGCAGAGACAGCGTCGCTTGGTGCTGGCTATGTTGCTGTACATTGGGAAACAAAATCAGAGGCTAATGGTCGTCAGACTGATTACAAATAAACAGCCAGATCCTGGGTGGTGTAAACGGGCGTAGCGCCACTGCCCGAGCAGAGCCACACCGCCGTGCGCTGTCCCTGGCCCTGCCGTTTGGTGAGGGATCGGCCTGGCTACGTTACCGTAACAGGTTATTTGTTAATCAGCTTGTGAGCTCTTTACAGCCGGCACCTGCTTCGCGTTCTGCCCATGTTCAGTACCTAGCACAACAGAGTTCTGGTCCACGAGTGGGGTCCCTAGGTGTTATTGCACTACCAATAAACAATAACGTGGGTGCCCTCTGCCTTGGCACCCGGCACCAGGGGTCGGGCGGGGAGACCTGGCTGCTGCTTTGAAGTTTTTAAATATAGTTGATGTATTAATTTGCTATTTTTACACCAACAAGAGGAGAGACGAGAAAACAAATGAGCAAGGTTCCATGGCTCCGGTTCACAAAGCCCATAACCATGTGCTTCGTGCCACACCTGTTCAGGTTAAAGATAGACAGGTACTTAAGTGTTGTCCTGGACTGGGGAGCTTGCCTGAATCAGGGCCTGTATGAACCAGTCCTGATTTGTCCAACAAAACCTGAAGAAGGGCTCGGGGTAGCTTGAAGCTTGCCTCTCACCAGCAGAAGTTGGCCCAATAAAAGAGATTACCTCCCTCACCTGTCTCTCTAAAGCCCTTTAAGCACCCCAAGGCAGAGACATCCAAGTAGCTGTTTGTGGTCAGCACAGGTGCTGGCTCCACCCCTGGTTTCCAGCTGCAAAATTCCATTAAAAGTTGAAAATACATGCCTTTCCTACTACCCCTTTCCCATGAAAACAATCGCACTGGCTGTCAGAGAGATGTCATGCACGCAAGGGGAGGTGGCCAATGTGGTTGAGGGTGGAAGGGGAGGTTTTCCACAGGACACACATGCTGTTAAGATGGGAATGTTTCAGAACCCCTGCCCCGAGAATAAACAAAATACAGCTGAAAGGATAAAGCAAAACAGAGAGCTAATCCAAACTGCCTGGTATTTTCAGATGCTGGCATGTCACCTTCAAGCGATAGCTAGAGTCGTGCTGCTTGTTTCTGATCAGGAAAGTTCATAAGGAACTAAGCAATCGATCCAAGTCCAGTGTTCTAACAGCGACAGGGGACATTACTTAACAATCCTTTCCAAAGGTCACCTTTATCCCAGGCTCCCAAAGACCCTGCTGAAGAGCAAGGCTGTCAGTAATTACTGTTATCTGTATTACAGGGGCACTGAGAGGCACAGAGCTCGCTGCTGCCAAGTACTGTGCAGACGCACTGTGAGAGACAGTCGCTGCCCCAAAGAAGTTACACTCTAAAGAGACACGCAGGGAGAAAGAGGGTTAGTATGATTCCATTTCACAAAGGGGAGTCACAGCCCGAAGCAAGCGGTGAAGTGGCGGGGCCAGGGGCATGTGAGCAGTGTGAGAACTGGGAACTGAAGCTAGACCTCCAAGCCCCGGGCCCATGGCTTAGCCACGAGCCCATCCTTCTCCTGTTTGCTTCTGGGGGGTGATGGAGACATGCATGGCCAGTGCTACTCATCCCTTCTCATTATAGCTCCTGCTCCTCCCCCAGAGCCTTTGGGTTTTTTTAAATGAAAGAGAAGGACCAAGAGAAGGTAAATGGGTTGTGATTGCTGTTTGCCATGTTCTGGTATCAGAAGCAACCGCGGAGTCCTAAGCGTTCTACTTTCTCTGTCAGGAGGAGTGCATCCTTCGTAGCCCAGGCCAGCAAGTTAGACAGTTTAATGGCATCACGTAAAATGTACTGGATTAAATTCGACTGTCTGTAATAGCTCATTCTCTGCAAAAAGCAAGCCTGTCACACAAGACGTGTCGGAATTAGAGCAAGGAAGAACTGGGGTGGGCAGGGGATACCATGTGTCCCCTCTGGGGCTGAACGGAGAGGGTACCTCATACAGTTTTGGAGCAATAACTGGGACTAATTGGTTTAACTGAGTGATGGTGGCTGCGACACAGGGCTTTAGATGGGTGTAGGCATAGGAACGGGGGCTCTGAGGGCACTGGGGGAACTCCCTCCCTTGGCAAGAAAGCACTGAGACAAGCTGACAAACAGAGAAATGCCGCGTTGTGCATAGACACAAAGTCCACTGTCCTGAGACAGAGAGCTGCTGAGGCCAGGGGGCTGCTTTGGGAGGCTACCGCTGGTGCGTGAATTTGAGTGTTGAGTGCTTGGGGAGCGCTGCATGCCCTGAACCCTACGATGGCAGCCACTGGGATCAGCCAATTTCACACATTCCACGAAAATACATTAACTGCAGATTAAAGGGCTGAACTTTCCTTTTCTAAACGGGATTTATTTTAAATTGAATCACGTTGAACCAGGACTTTTAACAGTCGAGTTAGTGGCTGGGGTGAGCCCAGTTCAGCGCCTTCATCTAGTCAGCAGCACACCCTGCTTAAAGCCCAGGTCTCAGAACATGCCAGACGGCTGGTGCCGAGATGTGTGACACCAAATCTCCCGTCTCCCCCCGGGGCCCGTCAGACAATGTGACCCTGGTGATGAAACCAATCATTCCAGCCCCTATCCTGGTCCATCCTGGGACTGCTTCCCCTTTGTGTTTTAGTTAACTCAGTTACTTAAGGGACAGGTGCTGGGCTGCCAGCCCTGGAGACTGAATCTTACCTCTCCAACACGCACAGCCCACCAAGCATCCCCTGTCCACTGCCCTGCAAAGGAGCCCTGACATGCCCAGATGTGCCCATGTCCGCCCCACTCCCAGTCGAGAGGCCCAGCCCCACCCGTAAAGGCAGGCTTGCTGAGCTAGAGAGACCTGAACCGGTGTCGCTGCCAGGAGGTGAGGCTGTTTGACAGCTGAAGAGTCTGTGCCCAGGCACCTGGTAATGGTCAGGAGCAGCGTGGGAATATCTCACTTGATCAGACTGAAATAGCAGTTCCACGGGCCTGGGTAACTGTTACCCGCCTTGCCACTGCAGCAGCTGTGCGTCCCTGCCAGTGCTGACCTGGGCTCAGGACCTGGCCCCTTCCCTTCAGGGGAGAACAAAGACATCTGGTCCAGCTCTGGGCTCTCAATCACACCAGCTCCACAATGGACCTTGCAGTGCCAGGGTAGGGTTTGTGCTTTTCCGGGTTCATTTCCAATCCAGCGCCTACAGAGACACGGGGCTCACACAGCGATTGATTCTGTACAAACCCCTTCCTGAGTCTGCCTGGCAGACGGGACACTGTGCTCCTGCCAGCCAGGCCCAGTCTGTGAATTCCTTGCTCCTCTTGCTGGTGGGATGGCCACGTAAGCAGACAGCGAGCTGGTTTAACCAGTGACCAATAAAGCAAAGAGCAAGGGAATAAGTGGGAGTCGCTGACTGTGAGTGATCCCATGGCACTGAGCCTCTGCCCCCTTCCCCCTCCCCCGGACGGTCCTATGCCAGCAGTGTCTGGCAGCATTTGCGGGGAGGGGGATGGCAATAGGGACTTTGTAGGAGGGTCCAGTTATCTTCCTCCATAGTTTTAAAGTGCGTCTGGCAGGGGATAGGTGAGCAGCATCCAGAGAGGGGGCTGGATTCCCCCAGGAGCAGGGAAACGTCCCCTGTCAAGCCAAACACCACACATGGGAGAGTCACTCCCCACTCAGCACCCTCACTCCGGGACGACCTGTGGCTAAGACGTACAAAGGACTCATGGCGGGTAATGAAATACAGCTCAGGCTTTAATAAAATACCCCACTTATATACAGACACTCCCCCACACACACACATCACTGTTTCACATTAAGGTAATTGCAGGACACTGGGTACTTAGTGGGACACAGAAGCCAGTGAGCCCCAGGGTGCGGGTACGTGCCAGCCTTTCTGCCATGCGCCCTCTCTTTGTCTCCTAACCTAGTGGCCCCACAAACAGCCTCTGCCCTCCATGGGGCGCTGTCTGAGGAATCCTCCAGAGAGCACATGCAGGAGCGAGCGTCCTGTGGCCCAGAGAATGCCAATCTCCTTCTCACCCCATACGGCAAGGGGCGGCAGCAAAACCAGGCTGTGCCCTCAACAGCGCTGGCACGACCCGCAGGGGAAATGGCCACGCTTTCTGGAGGCTCCTGCCTGCCACGCGCTGATTCCCAGGCCCCGCGGCCGAGCCATCTGCACATTGGCACGGTCTGTAACGTAGGCAGCAGCTCTCCTGCACGAGCCAGACAGGAGCACCCCTGGCCAAGCGAGCAGGAGCTGGGCTGGGCTGGGCTGGGCTCCAGACAGAGTCACCCTCTGCAGACCTAGCAAGGAGAGCGCCCTGGAAAGGGCTTGTGCTAAGCCAGTATCTGCTGACTCAGGTTCCAGGTCTGGCACTGGGACCCAGAGACATGGGGGAGCCTCTGCTCCTGGGACATGTCACATGTCGTGTGCATAAATACCCAAGTTCCTTCCTTCTATAAAGCTTTCTTATCCTGTTGGCTCAGGACCTGGGCGACGCAGTAGGGGATGAGGCCGGCAGCAGCCACGGGCACGGCCGCGCTCTTGCAGAAGGACAGGACGTAAAACAGCAACTCCACCTTGGTGGGAGGCTTGAAGGAGTCGAAGAGGTGCAGGACGAGGAGCGAGGCCGCGATACAGCTCAGGCGGAAGGGCAGCTGCTGGCCCATCTTCCCTTTGCAGCTCTCCAGGTACATCTGGGAGTTGAGGGCCAGCCCCAGCCCAAACAGGATGCCCAGATTCCTGAGGAGGCCGGCGAAGGGGGTGGTGTCAATGTGGACCCACTCCGGCCGGTCACACCACCTCTTGGCTTTCTCCAGGGTCCACAGCAGGTCAACGCCGAGAGCCTTCAGCAGCAGGTAGAACCCCAGGGCGAAGCTGAACAGGACGAGGGTGGTGCCCAGGTACCGCCGGAGACTGGCGCTGTAGATGGAGGGGATGTGCCGGAAAGCTTCAGCCACTGCCATGCCTGCAGGGAACAGAGCGTGAGAGGAGAAAGAACCCGTCAGAGTGAGGAAACTGGTGCGCAGAGATGGAGCCGCAGAGGCAGCCACAGGGCTCCCAAGACAATCAGGGGCTGGACAGCTGTGGTGGAGTTTCACTCCCGAGAACAGCTGCCCCAAGGGGCTTCACAGCATCATCACAGAGCTGACTAACGACTCTCTGCACTGCCACCTCCCTGGGAATGATTCAGGTGGCAGTGCCCACTGTGGGCACAGAGAGGCAATCTTAACCCCCCATCCCTCTCTAGGCTAAGAGCCCCTCCTCCTAGTGCCAGGCCCTCTGTGCCCACACCTCCAGACAGTGCTGGCTGGCAGTAAAACCTGCCAGTGACTGGAACTAGCCGGCTAATGTTCCGTCTGGCTCAGCCAGGTTACTGCATTTCAGAGCCTGGGGAATAAGGGCTTTCCAAAGGCATGTGCCTCGGGCACGCGGTCTGGGACTACAAATGCAATCATACAATCATAGACTTTAAGGTGAGAAGGGACCATTTTGATTGTCTAGTCTGACCTGCCTCTCACCCACCCCCTCCTGTATCAACCCCCTAACCTATGCCTGAGCTACTGAAGTCCTCAAATTGTGGTTTAAAGACTTCAAGGTGCTGAGAATCCTCCAGCAAGTGACGCGTGCCCCACGCTGCAGAGGGGCAGTGCAGCGTAGTGCGGCGCAGTGCAGCGCAGTGCGGCCTAGCCACAGCGTACACCTCAGGGTCTGTCCTGTGATATTTCACTCGATGCAATGCACTGCCCAGGACACAGGCTATGTAACTGGAGAGCGTTCAGAGAAGGGTCACGAGAATGAGGAAAGGCTTAGAAGACCGGCTGGATAGAGAGAGACTCAGGGAGCTCGATCTATCTACAGTCGTTTGAAAGAGCAGGTTTAGGGGTGACTTGACCAGTCTATAAGCACCTACATGGGGAACAAATACTCGATAACAGGCTCAGTACAGCAGACAAAGGTCTAACATGATCCAATGGCTGGAAGTTGAAGCGAGACAAGTGCAGACTGGAAATAAGGCGTACGTTTCTCATGGTGGCAGTAATTAACCACGGGAACAATTTGCCCAGGGTCGCAGTGGATTCTCCCTCACTGGCAATGTTTACATCTAGATTGGATGTTTTTCAAGAGACCGGCTCTAGTTCAAAAGGAAGGACTGTGGGGCAGTCCCATGCCCTGTGTTACTCAGGGGATCAGACTCGAGCACAACAGTCCCTCCTGGCCGTGGCGTCTATGAACAGCTGGCGGGTGGCCCCTGCGCCCATTGCTCAGAGTGACAGTAACCGTGCGGTTTGTACAGGGAGAGGCGACGGTGCACACGATCACTGACCTGAGATGACCCCTGCGATGACTTGGTGAGGAAAATGGGCAGCAATGAAGACTCGAGACAAACAGACGCAGACCTGGACGGCCCAGAATCCTGCCCACAGCGCTGTCCGCAAGAACCTGCCGCAGAGAGACATTCTGGTTAGACGCAAAGGTCAGCGGAGCGCGGCTCTGCGCAAGGCCACGCTGAGGCTTTCCCTCAGGGGAGCAGGGAGGCTGAGAACTCAGGCGTCTCTCCCGGCTGGTAGTGGCTGAAGTTCCAGCAGGTGGAGAAGAGGGAGGGGCACGTTATAAAGCCCTGAATGCCAGTCCCAGAATGGAAAGTGGCATTAAACACCCCTGTGGGGTGACTAGAGGTTCAGAACCAGGGATTTGCCTCTGCCATGACCCAGGGAAAGCGTAAACCTCCAGGAGGGGCCCCAAAGCGCTTGGAGCTGGCCTCCCTCCGCTCTCACTGACAGCAACTGCAAAACTCCCACTGACGTCAGGGGGGCAGAGCTCCTCTGATCACCCCACTCCCCTAAACCCGTCGTGGCCTCATCCAAAGACTCCCATCAACTTCAGCAGGCGTTGGATAGGTTTTAGTCCAGGCCCTTCACTTCCTTCCCAGCCACTGCACCAGGCATCCAGTCTAGGGGAGGCATGAGATGCGATTCTCTTTATCTAGGGGTTAGCTGGCTCGGCGGCCAGTGGGATTCGTGCTCCTGCAGTTATTCAACCCCTTCTAAAACCCTGTGTCTGTGTGTGCGTTGGGGTGTATGAGCCTGTAGCGCTGCCGGCCTCCTGCAGCAGTGAATTCCACAGCTCCACTGCACGCTGCATGAAGACTCATTTCCTTTGGTTCAAAATGCACCTCCCTCTGGCCTCAGGGCACACCACTGACCCGGCAGACACAGGAGCGCAAGAGTCTGAATGCTGCTTACTGGTCTTTAATCGTCGGCTGCTTCTTCCCCAGAGCAATGGACAGAATGGCTGTCACCATCACATAGTAAACTCCTGCAGAGCCCATCGCATGGCCGGAGGGACTCCCTGGGGGAGAGAAAACACCCGCGTTACACCTTGCCCTGGCCACTGACAGCAACCTCCTTCCGGGTGCCTAGAGCGCTGGGATCACCCAGACTAAAGGCCAAGAGGCTGCCTCAGCCCAGCCCAGCACAACTCCCTGCGCAGGGCGCTAGGGAGTTGACGGGGAGGGGCAGGCCCAGAGGGAATCCCCCATGCGAGGCACTGGAGAGGGGTGTCCTTACCAGAACCAGGGGTGTGTAGGAGGGAAAAGGAAGTCGCTCAGCAAGGGGAGGGACCCCGCAGCGCTAGCATGAGGCCAGGGGGGCTCTACAAGATTCCTCAGGGTCTGTGGCCCCGCCACTGACAGGCCCAGCTCCCCACAGACACCATAATGGTGATCCTGCCCGAGTCCTTGGCACATATGCAGAGAGAGCCTCCCTCTATGTATTAACCCGCCCACTGGTCCCCTGCAGAGACCAGCCCAGCACGCCACAGTCGTAGGCCCTGTCCTCACGGCATGCTCAAGCCCGTTTCCCCCCGTCCCCCGGTGCGTGTTCACACATCCACACCCCGCTATCAGCACCACCCGGCGAGGCAGCCACCGCGCTTGGGGCTAGCGGGCAGACCACCCGGTCCCCGTTATCCACTGTTGCCGAAGGCTACAGAAAGAGCATCAGTGGTAGAGGCGGCATTAGGCTGCAAGGATCCTATGCTGACGACTACCCGGCTTTCTGCTCTAGCCACAGACCGCTCCGTAGGGAGACGCAGCTCAGCAGGCAGAGGGAATTGATAGTCACATAGCACTGGAGAGACAAGGCAGGGGAGGCAACGGCTTCTATTGGACCAACTTCTGTTGGGGAGAGAGACAAGCTGTCGAGCTACACAGAGCTCTTCTTCGGGTCTTCGTCTTCAAAAGGGCTCTGCGTAGCTCGAGACCTCGTCTCTCGCCAACAGACGTTGGCGCAACAAAAGGTATTACACACACACACACACACACACACACACACACACACACGCACACCCCTTATCTCTCTAATATCCTGGGACAGACACAGCTACAACACTGCGTACACAGCGCTGGAACAGTCCATCCAGTAGAGCAGTAGTGAACGTGTGTGAGCTCCCGTGCGCAGGTGTATGTGTATACACACACACACAACAGCTGGCATGAACAAAGCCCCAGTGGTTGCAATATACACAGGATGCCTCTGATCTGGGCCTGAGCCTGCACCACGCTGGCTTCCTACTGAGTTTTGCAACAAGCTTCTAATTCCAGCATAGGTCAAGGGTCCCCCTGCAAACAAAATTGGCACAGGTACTGGGCTAGTCCACGCTTTTTCTGGAAGGAAAGGCTGCCTCTCTCCTGGGCCGGGCAGACAGCCCTTGTCACGCAGGGGAAGGTATTTGTTCTTAATCTCAGTAGCTGTAGGGTCGGCCCAAAGGTTTCTTCTACAGAGCTAAGTTTAGTCTAAGGCAGGTTTTGCATACGCTGGCTTGTTTCACTCCAGCACCAAGGCGAGATTGGCCCACCCCTAACTGCTGACAGGGCAAAAACTGCACTTCCAAAGTCTCCCTTTCCCCAGCAAACAGGAAATGCTTAAGGACAGCGGCTGCGTCCAACGCTCAACCTAGTGCTAAACCACTTTGCTCAGCGGCAGCCCTGGGCTCTAGGGCCCCATATTTCTAGGGTGACCAGATGTCCCGATTTTATAGGGACAGTCCCGATTTTTGGGTCTTTTGCTTATATTGGCTCCTATTACCCCCCACTCCCTGTCCTGATTTTTCACACTTGCTGTCTTGTCACCCTACATATTTCCTTTCTTTGAAGGGCTGTCCAAGGGCTTGTCTACACTGTGACACTCAGGAAAATTCATCCAGATTAACTAAACAGGTGAGTTTAAAATGAATTAGTTACACTGCATTAAGCCCCTGTGTGGACACTCTCATTCAGAATGAAAAGTTGCCTGCGTTCAATTTAATTTAATTAATTTTGAAAGTCAATTAAGTTTAAATGCTCATTCAGAATTAGTTTATGTCAATTTACTTCCAAAATTAACTAAATGTAACTGAATTAAGGTGATTTAATTCTGAATGGGAGTGTCCACCCAGGGTTTAATGCAGGTTAACTCATTCAAGTGCTTTGGAGGACAGGATTAGAATGCAAAACTATCTTGAGAAACTGGAGAATTGGTCTGAAGTCAATGAGGTGAAATTCAGTAAAGACGTGTGAAGTTCTGCGTTTGGGAAGGAAAAGACAAATGCAAAATGGGGAATAACTCGCTGGCAGCAATACTGCGGAAAAAGATCAGGGGGTCAGAGTGAGCAGCAATGTGATGCTGTTGTGAAAAAGGCAAATGTAATTCTTGGATGTATTAACAGGAGTGTTGTATGCACAGGATGACCATGCGTCCCGTTTTGGCTGGGACAGTCCCTTTTTTTAAAGTCCCGTCCTGGCCATCCCGGCTTTTTTGGGACTTGATCAATTGGCAAGAGCCAATGGGACAAATGCCCAATTTTGTCAAAAAAGGGAGGTGTGGTGTGGCGGAACATGGGGGGGGGGGGAGCGGGGATGCCGGATCCACGGGGGGGGAGAGGCAGGGCTCCACTGGGGGAGCTGGCACGGTTCCAGCGACCAACAACAGTCTCACTGGAGGCAGGGTGGGAGCAGGGCCGCCCAGAGGATTCAGGGGACCTGGGGCAAAGCAATTTTGGGGGCCCCTTCCATAAAAAAAAGTTGCAATACTATAGAATATTATATTCTCGTGGGGGCCCCTGTGGGGCCCAGGGCCTGGGGCAAATTGCCCCACTTGCCCCCCCTCTCTGGGTAGCCCTGGGCGGGAGGCTCGGGCCAGCCCCACGCAGTGTCCCGTTTTCCCTTTGGGAAATATGGTCACCCTACGTATGTAGGACACGGGAGGTAATTGTCCTGCATTACTTGGCACCAGGAGTTCTCAGCAGAAGCACTGTGTCCAGTTTTGGGCACCACACTTCAAGAAAGATGTGAATGAATTGGAGAGACCCCAGAGCAGAGCAACAAAAATGATCAGAGGTTTAGAAAAAGAACTAGAGAAGTTCCTGGAGGACAGGTCCATCAATGGCTATTAGCCAGGCTGGGCAGGGATGGTGTCCCTAGCCTCTGTTTTCCAGAAGCTGGGAATGGGCGACAGGGGATGGATCACTTGATGATTCCTGTTCTATTCATTCCCTCTGGGCGCCTGGCATTGGCCACTGTCGGTAGACAGGATACTGGGCTAGATGGACCTTTGGTCTGACCCAGAGTGGCCGTTCTGATGTTCTAGAAGACCTGATCTATGAGGAAAAGTTGAAAGAATTGGGCATGTTTAGTGTAGAGAAGAGAAGGCTGAGGGGGGACCTGGAAACAGTCTTCACATATGTAAAAGGATGTAGGCAGAGGACAGTAGTTCTCTGTGTCCCTCGCGGGTGGCACAAGAAGTAGGTGGCTTAGTTTGCAGCCAGGGAGATTTAGGGTGGACATTAGAAAAACATGTCTAACCGGGATAGTTAAGCAGCGGAGCAGGTTAGGACATCCCCTGCCCTTCTTGCCGGTGGGTCCCTCCACGCTGATAAATGCCCACCCCATGCCCTGCTGCTGCAGTGGAAGATGCCTCCCCTCCTTGTGTATAATGTGGAGCATGATTCTGCCAAATTACTCCTCTCTCTAGAGGTGTCTCACCTGGGCCGGTCTCACAGGTGAGGGGGAACTGCTGGATCACAGGGGTGGAGGCGTTGCCGTAGTAATCGGTCTCCCGGACCCACCAGTAGGGTCTCTGCCCAAAGAGAATCCTGAAACACAAGAATAAAAGTGGCTCTCGTTGCCTCGGGCCCACGAGCAGGAAAGCAAGGACACAGCTCAGGGTGGGGCCGGGGCTGCAAGAATCGGGGATCCTCAGTTCCAGGCCAGTTGTCTGTAGGCACGACTCCAGTCTGAGCTTGGGGACACAGCTGGCTTCCGCTCTGTGCATACAGGCACCTGCACATGCTGCACGTTTACCCAGGCGCCAACTCCCCCCTTTCCTTGATGGTGCAGCAGGGCACAGGAGACGTTCAATCTGCTTCTCCCCGGGCGTGAACCAGAGATACAACATGTGCCTCATGCTGGCTGACCCACCACCCCCCAGCCCAGCCCACCACATGCCCTCCTTGTCTCCAGAGGCAACTCCATCACCACCAATCTCACCCTTTCCCCGATGGGGCAGAGCCCCATGGTTACAGCAAGTCTGGAGAAGAGCAATCGCCATCGGTGTGGCACCTAGGACCAGATGGATGACACCCAGAGCTGGGGCCAGCTCCCGTGCTCACTCACACGCCGGGCTCATGCCCCATGCATTCTCCCTGCCGCTTTCTGTCATAAGCTATACAAAGATTCACGTGGCTTTAAAAGGGGTTAAGATTTTAGATGGGACCCATCAACCTCAAAGGACTTTTTGTATTACAGAAGGGGAAACTGAGGCTACCTTGCCCATATCACACCGTAGGTCAGCAGCATCTCCGTGTCCCAGGTAAGCCCCGTAGCCCTGCACCACACAGCCTCTCACAGGAAAATAAAAGCAGTTAAACGTAAGCCCCTAAATCTGTGTGCTGCCGAGCTGAAGGAACTTGTCTTTGGAAAGCTCCAACTTGGAGCCACCCTGAACCCACTTGGTAGGTGCCCACTTCACAGCCGAACAACCCTCAGCAAGCCGGGCATGTGCAGGGCAAGCAGCAGGAACGGGACCAGCACAGGCAACTCACCACTTAAAGACCAGGTTGAGCCAGTCCCCGATCACGGCCACCCAGATCAGCTTGACGCCCACGGCCTCGCAGAGGTGGAACCAGATGGGGAAGAGGATGAAGAAGGTGTTTCTGAGGTCGGCAGCGAAGGAGATGAAGAGGAACCAGTCCTGGGAGCCCTGGTAATGCTCCTGCAGGTAGCGAGTCGCCTGGATCCCCATGTCATGCAGGACGTTCATGCCGGCCTCCATTCTCCTTTTCTTTCAACACTTCAGTCTCAGCTGGGAGTGCCGTGTGATTTCGGTCTCTGATGAGACTGCACTGCTCTGGGCTGCTCACTGCCTGGCTTTATACCCTGCCGGACTCCTGTTCGCAGCCTGTAAGTTGCTGGCTCCCACACTGATCTTTGGACCCAAAACACTTTTGCCAAAACCCCCATTGATCAAAGGTGCATCACCGGGGGGGTTGATCCAAACATGTTTAGAGCAATTTACGTAAAAGAGGCTGACAAAACAGCCTGCTGTTTGCCATCCACTGACCTGAGGGCACCGTTAACCCTTTGCAGCACCAGGCTACTGGCTACGGTACAAAAATACCCTAGGAAAAATCACACGGGTTTGTTTTAAACTGAACCCAGCCTGTGCCGTGCACAATTCCTGCTGCCTCCTGACGGTCGCTTGCAAACCACAATAGTACCGTTCATTTTTTAAATTACGAGTGTCAAGAACACTATTTGAACAGAGCCCGAAGGACTGATAGTCACGCGGGTGGCACAACGCACAGCGCGCTCAGAGCTCCAGTGGGGTCACTTTGGCATTTACTGGAGTGTAGCGGGGTCACGCAGGCCCTTGGTTGGGCTGCGCACTTTGGAGAGAGGTGTCACCGTAGCGTGGGCTTGATTCTCAGCTGCATTTGTGGGAGCAGGATGAAAGCCGAGAGCTGGGTAAGGATAGATGGGCACCTTTAGGGCATTTGCACTACCCTGTAATTTAACTGGGAACTGGGCCAGACTCTGCTTACTGGGCCAGTATCCCCCTAAAGTCCAGAAGGACCTGCCAATGGTGCTAGACAGTCAGGCTTCCCCAGTGATTGGCCTGTGGTCGTGCTTTTCTAGAGACACTTTGCTGGGCTTTGTGTGGCCTCAAAGGAACTTCGGCGTCCAGGTACCCTAGACCCCAGACACTCTTGGCTCAGTAAGTCCCTCGCTTCCCGCTTGCCCAGCGCACAACGGAGGAGGAGGAGGACACAGGGCTGCACTCCCACAGGAGGGTCCGCCTTGCGTAGGGCCCGATCCTGCTCCCACTGCAGGCGGTAGTAAAACTCCCATGCGCCGCAGTGGGGTCGCCCTTGCTGACACCAGCTCTGAATCTGGCCTCACTCTCTAGCTTGCTACATTCAGAGCTGAACTTCCCAGGGTAGAAGAGACGCCCAGAGAAACAACCAATTCGATTCTACTCCTAATCACAAATCCCATGCTGCCAGCTCTGCATCTGCCCTGGGCCTTGGCATCCTGCAAAAGCGCCCGGTCTGCCCCACTTGATGCAGCGACAAAGACTATGAGACATGCAGCCCTTGAAATGGGTCTCAGGCAAAGGTGGAACCTGTTTATACTAGAAAATAAAACCCTGAGGGATCATTGGGATCTGAAGCAAAGGGAATATACTCAATTCTTGACACCTCTGTCCCTAAGTTTGGCCTCTCCTCCCCTGCAGCCATGCTGCCCCCGCACTGTCGAGGAAGGGCAGCCCTGCCCGGCAGCATTATCAGCACCTCTCCTGATAAGCATGAATTATGGATTTGGTATCTGCCTGGCGTGCCAGCCACCTGGAACCACATGCCGTTAGCATGCACAGGACTCAACTGCGTGGCTTCGCTGTCACGTAATGAACAAGAAGAGCCTGCTTTTCTATCTGGTGACGTGGGTCCCTTCTGACTCTCAGGAGCAGAAATCAGAACGTGTGCCAACGCCGGGGCAGCTTGTGCGCTCGCTGAGATTCCCGGCTTTTAA
Organism: Trachemys scripta elegans; assembly: GCF_013100865.1. Classification (NCBI taxonomy): domain Eukaryota; kingdom Metazoa; phylum Chordata; order Testudines; family Emydidae; genus Trachemys; species Trachemys scripta. Next base: position 15,243,519 of record NC_048320.1, on the reverse strand, counting down.
CGGCAGCGTGGGGTGCACGAGGCTGCACACAGATGATCGTGCGTGGCTCACACAGGCTGTGGGGCAGGATCCTCTCTTTAGCGGGAAGGCAGGGGAGTGGCTGGTCCCCTGGGTCTGGGACGCAGCCATTACGGGGGGCAGAGGCGCAGGCAGGAGCCGAGCGATGGAGAGCCTGGAAGCCAAGGGCCCGACCTGATGCACAGAGCAATGGAGAGCTGATGGCCCTTCGAAAGGGGGGTGCTGGGTCAGAGCCAGGAGGGAAACCATTTCAACAGCAGCATTTCAGCTGGGGGGGCATGAAGAACAGCGCGACGGGGGCTGAGCACTCAAGGCAGGAGATGATTAGGGAGCTAAGCTGTAGTGTGTGTGTGTCCCCACAGCACAGAGAGCAATGGGGCTATTGTTAGGGTGGGTCTGGCCCCAGGAGGGGAAGGAGAGATGGCCCCTGGGCTCTGGGTTTCAGGCGGGAGAGGCTCTGGGAAGTAGGGCAGTGGCTCAGTGTTAACCATCCTGGGGTGACTGGCGCCACGGGGACAGTGAGAACTCCAGGGCTGCAGCCAGGGGACAGGCCCCGGGTGGAAGCAGCTGTCACAGGCATCAGCCCCACTGCACAAGACGCAGCGTTGCCCAACATCTCTGCTCTGTGCCTGTAACGCAGAGCTCGCACGGATGCCTCCTGTCCACCTGCCTGCAGGCTCCAGCCGGCTATCGCCGCTGTTGAAACTGTGTGGGGAGATGCTAACCAAACAGCTGTGACGTTAGCTAACCAAACAGCAGGCAGGCAAACTCCTCTGCACCAAAACACGCTGGCGTACGCAAGTAGGGGAAACAGCGCGAGGGTTTCATGTTTGCCAGCCAGTGAAACACAGCCCTTATCTCCGCTCAGTGAGAAAGTTCAGGTCAAGAGCCTTGAACCACGCAGCTGTGAACAGCTTGTCCCAGGCTGGGGTCACATCCCCAAGAGCTGGGCCCTGCTGATAAATAATGGACATTGTGCGGCTGGACACCCGCTAAACCTCTGAATTCACCATCAGCTAAACCCCACCCACCCTGCTCCCAGCGGCTGGCTGCTTGTGTGAGCTGTGGTACCGACTCTTGCAATAGTTGGGGATTTTCTTAAAGCCCCAGCTCCTGGAGTCAGAGGATCATGAGAGAATCTCAGCTTTTGTTAAAATATAATGCAAGGATCTAGGCCTCCTGGTTACAGAGAAAAGCCGGGAAACGTGATCCCCAAAGGCAAAGGGTCAAAAGGAGTTATTTAAAAAAAACAAAATCTCATCATTTGTAAGCCAGGCTCGTGATTTGGGGTCCTGGCTCGGGATATTTTAACAGGGGGGGCTGGTGAATTCTGTGGCTCACAAGGGAATAATGCAAGCAGGGGCACCGTTTGCAGTTCCCCTCCCCCCGACTTTGATTTGCCCCCCTGACTTTCCATAGGTCGACTTGCTCCACTTTTGCCCTCCTCCCAACATTGCAGGAGATACCTACATGGTTCTAGAGGCTAACACTCGGCTTTCTCCCCACATCTTTTCTGCAATGGTGCCGAGAACAGAAGGATTCCCGCAGCAGCTTCTCCTCAGCTACCAGGTGCTGGGGGCAGGGCCCCCCTGGACAGAGAGGAGATTTGCAGAGCACTTTGAAGGGATGTTTGGAAAAATAAATCATCCCGCGGTATTGGTCAGGGGAACTGGCCCCAGAGCTCAGCGCAGGGCAGCCATAAGGAGCCATAACTGAACCCCTGCTCCACGAACGCAGCCCAGCCCAGCCCAGCCCAGCCCACAGCTGAGCATGGAGCCAGCGCAGCCGCAGGGCCTCTCCAAGCCGCATCAGGGTCTGAATAAGCCTGAGCCTGGCCCTAGAAACCCGGACCGCCTAGGTGATGGAAAGCCGCCCACAATCCCAGGCCCTCTGCACAGACCAGCCAGACCCGAGATTAGCGCCAGTGTTTGTAAAGCTTGTACTGTGATGGTCCTAGGGGCCGAGGCCTCTTGTACTCCAGTAACTGCCACTTTGCAAACCCCTCCTCATGTTAACTACGGAATGCAGAGAACACGCGTGTGTCCCTCCCCGTGCTCACCACGGAATGCAGAGAACACACATGTCCTGTGTCCCTCCCCGTGCTCACCACGGAATGCAGAGAACACACGTGTGTCCTGTGTCCCTCCCCGTGCTCACCACAGAATGCAGAGAACATGCATCTGTCCCGTGTCCCTCCTCGTGCTCACCATGGAATGCAGAGAACACACGTGTGTCCCGTGTCCCTCCTCATGCTCACCGCGGAATGCAGAGAACACGCGTGTGTCCCTCCTCCTGCTCACCACAGACCGCAGAGAACACGTGTGTCCCATGTCCCTCCAACTAGCACAAGAGCCCACCCGTTGCGCAGATGGAGGAATCCCAGCTCCACCATGGTGCTCTCCGGCCACCCATGGCTCCGCACACAGAGGGAGTGCAGGGACATCGTCCGGGTGGGTCTGACAGGGCAATTTTGGCTTCCACATTCCCATCAGACAGTTTTAAGTCCCAGAGCCCATGGCCCTGTGCAACTCCTGTGATCCTGCCACACCTTGAGCCTCAGGCCGAGCGGGCCAGAAACAATGGGAGCAGAGCTGGGGTGGCCGCCTGCTTTGAATGGGGATGCTGAGCCCGGGGGCCCTGTCTGAATGCATTTACACGGGGCTGTTTGTCCCTATTCTGTCGCCACTTCCAGAGCGTCCCCCACAGCCTGGGGCCCCGCTGCACCCCTGCATCGGGTCTGTTCGCAGGGCTCCTCGATAACCCCGCACCAGGACCATGTGTCAAACAGCCGCTCCCACGTCTCAGGCTCCGCTTTATTAACAGGGAGCCCAAATGAAACCCAGGCGTCTTGCACCCCAGACGGGCAGGGCCCTTGCTCCCCAAGGTCCGCCTGGCTTCCAGCTTCCGCACAGCTCTGCTCAGCCTCGCCCCTCAGCCCAACCTGGGCTCCGTCTGGTCACTCCAGTCCCAGGCCTGCTCTGTCTCCGCAGGAACTCCCAGGCCTTTCTACCTGCCACTGGCCTCCCAGCCCTCAGCCCATTTCAGCCACCCAGGCCTGGCTTTCCCACTCATCCCCATTCCTCTTCAGGAGCACCAGCCCCAGGGCAGGCTGCCTCCCCGGAGCCAGCTCCACTTCTGCCGCTGCCCTTTCCCACCCCCAGGCCCGTCTCCCCTGTCAAAGTTGCCTTCCTCTATTTATTAGTCCCAGCTGCTGCCCTGCCCTCTTCATCAGCTCAACCGGGGATGCACCTGTGCAGGCCGAGGGGAGCTGGGCCCGCTTCAGTTAAAGGGACCGGCCACCCTGTGACAGTCCCCCGGGAACGATGGGCCCTGGGGCGCCTCATGGCCAGCAGCCCCACAGCAGTCAGAATGTGAAACTGACGGCCTGAGAGGAGAAGCAAACCCCGTCCTCCAGCTGTACCCAACATCTCCCCCCTTCACTGCAGAGAACAGCTTCTGAGCTCCTTGGGTCATGACAGTCTCTGTGCGGTGACTGGCGCTGATCCGACTCGCGTCTCAAGCCGCTAGCCCAGCACAAAGCCAAAATAATCCGCAGCATCGGCCTGGCGAGGGGCCTTTGAGGATGCAGATGCTTTCCTCCGCCCAGGCCCCTCGCTCTCTGGCCCTGCGTTCAGAGCCCCGGCTTGCTGCCTGCTCCCACCGAGGAGCAGAGTTTGAGGGGCGTCCTGGCCCTGGGGCCTTGTGAGAGCTGCTCCAAAGGGGAATGAACATGTGCACAGAAACGGGGCTTAGGAAACGACTTTGCTAAACACTCCTGGTCCAGAGTCCCTTGTGCGAGAGCCTTTCTGGACCACGCCAGGGAATCTGGCTTCAGCTTCAAAAATGTCTTTTCTTGGAAACGTCCCAGTAAGAGTTCTGCCCTGGGAAGTTTCCACATGGAAAACAGGAGGGGGAAGGGAGGCCCTGAGAGTCACTGGGCAGCAGCTTCTTCCAGTCTTATTGAAGAGACCTCCCCCGATGTCCTTCCCGGCCAAGCTGCAGGAGGTGGGGGGGTGCGGTGGGGTGGGGGCGCTCCTCTCTCCTCCGAGAAATTCTGGTCAGAAAACAACCAACTGCTGCCAGGAAAAGGGGCTGATGTCCAGAAATGCCTCCTGCTCTCCCCCCAGCCAGTCCCCAAAGCGCCTCTCCCACTCCACCACCACGCCGCCCTGTCCCCATCCCCAGCTGGCACCACCGCACCACCCAAGGCACCAGCTTTGCCCATACACCCCAGCCACTGAGCCCCCACCATGGTACCCCCCCAGCATATCTGTCTACTTCCCAGCCCTGAGCCTGGCCTCTAGCTTCCTACCCCTCTCAGACCCACACGGCCTGGCCTGGAACCGTTGGGCACAGCGGGGGGAAGCGAGTGACTAGGGAACCGACCCAGTGACGGACGGGGCCTGGGTTTCATCCAAAGAAAATGACCCGTTGGAACTTTTCGTTCTGCTCAAACACCCCCGTGATGGAGAGTGCGCTGTGCCCAGGCCTTCCTTCGGCCAGGCCATGGGGCGTGGCTCTGCCCACGTCCCCAGGAGCCTGGCGTGTGTGCCAGAGGGCTGCAATGTCTGTACGTGCAGCTGCTCCACGGTCACGACCCAGCACTGCGAGGGCCAAGGGAGAAAAGCCAGAGACCCTGAAATCTAGCAGGTGCTTCGCCACTGCCCAGTGTAAGGTGTTCAGATTCCCCGCGTGTCCTCCAGCTGCATCCTGACGGCATGCAGACCCTTCCCTCCAGGAAGCCCCTGCCCAGAGGGGGTCACCAATCACCCTGGGGTCACTGTGATCCCAACAAAGCTCCCCCCGCCCCCCAAAGGACCCCTGTCTCCCTGGTGGCTGAGTCCAAGCCCCACACAGACCCGCAGGGCAAAATGCTGCATTTCTGGGGTTGTCTGTTCAGAGTGAGGAGCATCGTCTGGCCCCACCCACAGCGCTGGCAACCCCCACGCCCCACCCTGCGGGGCACCCATGGGCAGAGCAGCACCCCCCCTGAGGGGCAATGCCACGCTCTGGCCTAGCCCTGTCCCCCTCAGCAGGTATGGGACAGGCGCCTCCTCCAGAGGAGAGATGGAGTCTGTGCCATATGGGCCCAGAGCCGACGTCCAGGCCCCCTGTCCTGCTGGGAGCTCGAATGGAGTTTCTCGGCATTGAGGAACATTTGTCTGGGGCTAGGAACAGCTGCAACCCATCCAGCCTCTGAGAGAGCAACACAGCTTCTTGCCAGGATAACACAAGATTCCTCCTGGCCCTCCAGGGTGCTGTAATATCTGCCAAATCCGGCCTGGTCTTGGTCCAAGTTTCCTTCTGAGATAGCGCTTTGGGAGTGGACTGCATGGGATTCCTTGTGTGCTACAGATCACCCCTCACAGCCTGCCAGAGCCGAATTCCTCCTTCACACGCCTGCAGAGATCCCCTGGCCTTCCCGTCGCTGGCCTGAGTCGTTTGAGCATTGATCTGCTAAACCCAGGGTTGTGAGTTCAATCCTTGAGGGGGCCACTTAGGGATCTGGGGCAAAATCAGTACTTGGTCCTGCTAGGGAAGGCAGGGGGCTGGACTCAATGACCTTTCAGGGTCCCTTCCAGTTCTAGGAGATATTTATATCTCCATATATTTATATTTTTAACCTATGGCACGGCTGCCGAAGGCGGCATGCAAGCTGCTTTTCAGTGGCACTCACATTGCCCGGGTACTGGCCAACGGCCCGGGGGGCTCTGCATTTTAATTTAATTTTAAATGAAGCTTTTTAAACATTTTAAAAACCTTATTTACTTTACATACAATAGTTTAGTTTATATATTATAGACTTATAGAGAGAGACCTTCTAAAAACGTTAAAATGTATGACTGGCCTTACGTTAGAGTGACTAAATGAAGACTCGGCCCAGCACTGCTGAAAGGTTGCCGACCCCTGGGCTAGCCCCCCTCTCTCCATTGTGGCTGGTTATGTTGTGTGCCCTGCCCAGGAATCAGACGCTATATTGCAGCATGTTATGGGCCTCATCGTCTTTCATGAGACAAGGTGGCTGACAAACATTGGAGCATTCATCGCAGGCAAACGCTGCCCCTGGGCCACTGACCCCAAACCTCCCGGCACCCAATGCGAAATCATCACAGGGAGAAAATCCCCTGCTCCTCGTCACTACGACTGTTCTCCGGGGGGGTTCAAACTCGGCCTTTCAGAGGTTCCAGGAGCAGGGGAGCTTTGGGTGAGTCACATCCCTGAGCGATGCTTCAGTGTCACCCTCTGTGCAGTGGGAGTGATGCTAGACCTTCCTTTGCAAGGTGCTCTGCGATCCGATGGACGTGTTCTGGGGCCAGGACCCCCCGTCTTTCTGAACCGGGGCAGGGCCCCTTCTGCTGGATGTTTCACAGGAGCTGCATTCCCAGTCCCAGTTTTGTTTCCTCTGTCTTGAGCGGATTCTCCAGACATGAGAGATCCTGGAGGGGCAGCGGCAGCACAAGTTTCTTCTCCCCGTCCGCTCCTTGCTCCACCAACCGGCCTCATCCTTGACCTGGAGCAAGACAGGCCCCGTGGCCAGTTCAACCTGTCGCCTCTCTGCTGAGGCTGCCACTGGTGCGCGTGGTTTTACTGGTGTGGACGCCTCTCCAGTAGGAACTGGGCTGAGACCCTTCCACTCAGTTCACACAGGCCCAGCATACACTAGGCCATGGCTGGAGGGGGTGCACTCTAGGGGGTGAGGGCAGAGCAGGATCTGGAGAAGTTTTGCCTGGGTTAGCTCTGTGCTCCCAGCTGCTGGGAGCTTCTCTCTCCTTGCGCCTAAGGAAACTGGTCTTGGCTCAATGGTATTGCAAGCCTGGCCCATGCCCCCGAGGCAGGAAAGGACACGGTAGGAATCAGCCCAGGGCTCTGGGGAAGGAGCAGGGGCTTTCATGCTTTGTTTTACCATCTGAGGAGTGAACGTGAACTTCCACCTGCCCCAGGTTCTTCTCCGCGTGCTGGGCACCATGGCTGGGACGCAGCCCAGACCTGAACTCCACAGCCTCTGGGCTGCTGGGGGGGGGATGGGGCTTCCCCTAACATGCAGAAGGGAGTCAGGAGAGGCCACAGGGTGGGGACCACTCTTCAGGTAAGCACAGCAACAGGAAGGAAGGGGGCATCTGTGTGGCCATGTTTGATGCACCTTAACTTCTGCAAGCTGGGACGTGCAGGCCCCTACGTGAGGAAGCTTGCAGTACCTCTGTGTGTGTAGCACTGGAGAAAGAGGAGACGTGTCCCCGGCTGTAGACTCCTTTGGTGTGGGATGGACGTGCATCGGGGTGAGATTGATTTCATCAGCACTAAACTACCACTGGTGGGTGAGCGCTGCCTTGTCCCAGCTCTGAGCATCTCCAGTGATGCCGGGTCCTCAGCGGCTGGCTCCATCCTCAGCAGCTCTACAGTGTTTATAGGCCGCTGCGCAGGGCTCGTGGGCCAAGGAGCGATGGCTGCAGGAGGCCGTGACGCAGCCTTCGGGCGGCGGATGCAGACGTAGGCCAGGAAAGCAGGACTAACCTTCAGTCTATTTATAAAGCACCCACAGTTCCCCATCCATGCCATCTGAAACAATAACAAACGGAGAAAAAAAACAACCACATCAGAACCGCCAGCTCCTCTTGATCCCGAGAGTTTCAATACGTAACAAGTTACGACAAAACCTCACTGCAGCCCCAGTGCCTCTCGCCAACCTTTGATCCACTAAGCACAACAGCCGGATCGCTGGCTTTGGGACAGCGTGTTCCCTGAGATTCCCAGGGCTCTGGTTAGCGTCCAGTCACACAATCAGCGATGTGGGCTCTGGGAAACGCTCCCAGCTTCTGCACTTCCTGCAACATCCCCTCCGTCAGAGAGCCTGTCCGTGTCCTCTGGGCAAATATTTAATCTAAAGTGCTCCCGGCCAGCCAGGAACTTTTGGGGGACTAAGTGCTGGGGAGCGAGGGGCTAGTCTTGGCTGGCAGCAGTTAGCGCGGTGCCCTCCCAGCCTTCACCTGCGTCAGCGCAGCGAGCAGAGTCCAGGCAGGCCAATCCGGTAAACACACTGGGCAGACAGTGATGGATTTCTGAGAACTTGGCCTCCCCAGGGACAGGCTCGCCGTGTGCGGAAGGCAGGGAACATTCAGAGAATGGCATCCCATTTACGGCTGTCACTGACCCCTCCATACCTCTGCTTTCCCAGCTCATGGGGCCTGATTCTGTTTTCGCCTGATCTGGCATACATCCAGAGGGACCTGCACCGACACAGATGGTGTGAAGATGGTGGCAGCATGAGAGACAAGGCCCATGGACATGAAGGTCAGAATGGACCATTGTGCCACGCTTGCCCCACCCAGGGACCCTTGTAGTAGAGGCAACTATACTTCCCTCCTGTGGGACATGACTGAGCCCAGTAACCGGTGGTCCAACCAGAGCACAGCTGTTAGAGCAACCCCCTCTTGCTCTAAAGACCCCCAGGGGCTCGTGAGTTCAGTACTTCCCCTGGCAACAGGACCTCAGGGATGAGGATGGGGGCAGGAGGGAGAGCGCGAGGCTCAACGCACTGATGTTTGTAAAGCCCGTTGAGATTCTCAGAGGGCAGAGATGGGGCAAAGGATGCTGCTGCTAATGCCCCCCACCTGTGAGCGGTGTACAACAGCCGAACCACAGACACAGGAGATGGAAAAGCCATAACCAGCTAGTCCATCACCTACCCTGGGGTCGGAGGCAGGATCGTTCCCTCCTGTGCAGGGAGGAGCCGAACAGCAAGGACTTTTCTAACACGTCTCCTCCACTCCCAGGCAGGTATTTTCCGCACCTTCCGTTTGCCGTTGTCTGGGCAGCTACTCTGGCCCACTCTCATCTCCTGGGCATTGGCCCTTACGTGGGAACCAATTCCTGGACTGTCCACCTGGATAATCTCTGCAGACCCACTGTCAGCTCGCAAAGCGCCGGGAGGAAGTGGCGTCTCTCCCAGCCAGTCGGGAGTCTGCAAAGTAAACTGCTTTCCATATGGCTTTCCGTCTGTTCTTCTATTAAAAGAGGAACCATCCTAATACATTGAGGTTTCTGGGGAGCCCTCCGACAGGGCATAGACTGGGGATAGACTCTGGCCACTGAAACGCAACCACCTCTGGGATGGGACGTAGGAGCAAGCAGCATGACACTGTCCTGAGCCTAGAGCTGGGGGAGACCCAGGTAACGTCGCCGAGGGGCACTTTGGCCAGGAGAACTGACCGGACCTTGCTGCTCCTGGGGAAAGGAAATCCTGCCTGGGCCTGTCAGGGCTTTGGGGTTGAAGTAGCCCCCAGGAGAGAGGAGTCGATACTAGAGCAGGAAGGAGCAGCCCTTGTGGTAAAGCAAAGAGCACAGAACCCTGCATGTGTCCCTGAGCGAGCACAAAGGAGCCTGAGAGAGGAGCCCATCACTGCGGGCCCCGTGCGCCAGGCCTGGCCCAGGCAGGGATCCCCTGAATGCAGCAGCCATAAAACATCTCTCAGCCAAGAGCAGGGAGCTCCCAGGGCTCGTTTTTATAGAAAGCCTCCAGCTCTGATCCCACAAAACCCACCTCACAAACGACGCTGTCAGCCCAGGGACAGGGACATCACGGCCTCCAGCAGCCGGAGATGCTCTGCGGCTCAGTGGGCTCTGTTCTTGTTCAGCCCACAGCACCATACACCCTCCTACCAATCCTGACCTTCGACATCTGTGATCAGTCCCATCACCGCGTCCCTTCCTGCCCTGGGCACCAAACTGCCCCGACCCAGCCCCTGGGTTCCATGACATACACTCACACGGCCACTGTGCTGCGCACACATACCGGTGCTCCACCGGCCCGTCACACCAGCCCCCCAGAGTCCAGTGCTGCCGTTTGACAGATGGGGAAAGCTTCGCAGCTCCTTATGCAGACCACCAGGTCTCAAGCCAGGCCTGCTGCCCCAGCGAATGTCCCAGCCCCTAAGAGGTCAAGGCAGGTGCTGCATGAGGCAGACTTCCCTGCTTCTCCCATGGGACTGCCCAACCTAAGGCGCATGTGCGGTTTGACCAATGTCTCGAAAGCAAGGCCAAGCCCTGACCTTGGTAAAGCGTCTGTGCCTTGGGGCAGACATGGGCCTTCCCCACCCTCAGACACACAAACCCACCGGACTCTGGGGCCTCGCCTTCCAGTTTGGTGCATGTTCCCTGGGACAAGCCCCACTACGAAGAAGCGGGCGCCAGGGCACATGGGACTTGCTCAGATGTTCTGTGCCCCCGGCGCTGGGCTGCGCGAGCGCTGAGGCCCTGCAGGTGTCTGGTGGGGCTGTGGGGCCATTGGACAAGGGTCCGGGTCTCTGATTCAGAGCTAGGAGGATTGCTCTCCACAAGAGCCAAGGCCGGGGCTGATTAATCCCTGCTTGGTACAATTGTTACACATTAACTCACTTGTTTGTCCCTTATTTTCCAACTAGTGCTTTGCTGTCAATGGACTGGGTCCACAGAGCATTCCCAGCACGCGTCGTGTGCGTGGAACGGTAGCAAAGGTATTGCACAGCTCGGGAACACCTGGAGAACTCCTGCCGCTGGAACCCTGGCAGTGCTGCTCCCAGAGTCCTTCCACATGCCCCTTGCCCTGTGTTCGACTGGGCTCCTTACAAATCACAATCAACGATTGAAGAAATATTCCTCAGGGAACAACAGGCAACCCAAGGGCGGGGGAGCCGAGCTTCCCACAGGCTGCCCCACAGCGCTCTAGCCCTGCGCCGGAGAGCTCAGAAGCAGCGGGGTTGTCACCTGCTGGGAAAGGGGTGAAAGCAGGAGAGCAGGGGTGGCATCCTCACGCTGGGCACTAAGCCAGCCCCACTTCTCGGTCAGCCGTGAGTCTCCTCCCCCTCCTCCTCGGCTGCTGGGTTCTCCCGCGCCTGGACACCACGCCAGCAGTGCCATGCACAATGGCCGCTTCCGCCTCTGTTAGTGATGTCACGACTGGTTAGTGTGGCGACAGCTGTGATGTCACAAGCAAATAGGGCCTGGAAGAAGCAGCCAGAGCAAGGGAATTTCGAAGGTGGCTGATGACCTGTTCTCAGGCCAACCCCCTCCCTGACCCCAGAGCCCCGGAGAGTGGGGCAGAGGGACACGGAGAGTTCCCTTCATTAAAGGGAAGGCACCACTCTTCCTTGGGCCTGTGCTGCTCTCAGCCCCTCTCCCCATCCTGCACCAAGGGCCCCCTCCCCCCAGCCCTGCGGTTGCTGGCAAGAAAAGCCGTCATCACAACAACCCGCAATAGCTGGCGCTTAGCTCCCCCGCTCCTGAGTGCAGGGGCCTGTTCCTTTGTGCAGTGCCCAGCACAACTCTCAGCTGTACGCTCCAGCCCCAATGCCGCAGCACGTCCCGCCCCAAGCCAGCTGTTCTGCCTGGCCCTCAGCCTCTGACCCCTCGTGCCAGGACTGTTTGTGCTAGAGAGACAATGAAGCAGCCCACAAGTGTCCTAAGGGAGTGAAACTTTCTCACCACAGACAGAGGGGATCTGAGAACCAAGAGCAGAACCTAGCATTTATTTCCTGTCACTGCGCTGAATGCTGCAAAGAGAATCTTGCAACCCCCGCACAGCAGGCCAGGCCAGGCCAGGTCTTTCCTCCACCTCCCCGCCTTCCAGTGTGTTGCAATGCCCTTGTAATGACAATCAGCGTCTCTGAGCCCCCATCTCCCACAACCAGCCAGCACTGCAGCACCCCTGACAGGCTCCAGAGTCAGAACTGATGGCCAGGGCCTGGGGAGGGGATGTGTGTGTGGAGGGAGGAGAAATGAAGGCCAACTTACAGGAGCACGTCTTCCCACTGCCCCCCAGATCATCATGTCCTATTCCTAGCAAACAGGCAGCGCAATCCCCATGTGTTAGGAGTTGGAGTCAGGGAGTAAAGTTTAGGCCCGAATCAGAACTTTCCCAGAGTGTTTGGAACTGGGGTTCTGGTTCCAGCCCGTCTCTAGGAAATGGATCACACACAAGTCTGGGTTTGAAAAGCACTTGAGTGCTAGTGTATTAGGCAGGGAATGCCATTTCGAGCACCAGCTCCCTTGACCCAACAGAGACTGCAAATCCCCGAGCCCCCTCAGCAAATGCCTCCTGACCAGCTAGCAGACAGATGCAAAACCAACCCCAAAAGCCTGGAGAAAGGGTTACCAACGTTGTATTTCAAAAATAAGGGACTGTTTTCTTAGCACCCCTGCCCTTTCTCTCCTCTGATATTATTGTTATAATTAATTATTAACAGGACTCACCTCCATTCACTATCACCAGGGGTGTTTCTTGCTGCTTTTTGCAGCACTCAGCAACTCCCAGTCTTGTTGTACCAAGATGAAAAAATAAGGGACTGTTATCAGCCCTTATTGCATGGATCCACCTAGCAAAGGTCTGCTGCCACCCAAGGCCGCCCGGGGGGGGGGGGACAAGTGGGGCAATTTGCCCCAGGCCCCACAGGGGCCCCCACGAGAATATAGTATTTTATAGTATTGCAACTTTTTTTTATGGAAGAGGCTCCCGAAATTGCTTTGCCCCAGGTCCCCTGAATCCTCTGGGCGGCACTGCCGCCACCCTGTTCTAGTGGGGAGAGACCCCTGTGTCCCCTTAAGCAATGGGAATGCAGAAATTCAGCTTTTAAACAAACACCCAAAGCCTGAGCGAACAAGACACCCTGTGTCAAACACAGCTTCCTGGTCACTGGGACCTCTTCCCCGGCCAGCCTTGACAGCTGCAGGGTCACACAACAGTCCTGTAAACCCAGACTTGAGGCCTGGCAGTGGTTCACAACCTGGGGAGCACTGTCTCAGCACTCAAACCATCCAGGCTGTTCTCCCACTAGCTGTGCAATGAAATAACAAGGGCATTATGGGCAATTCCATGCAAATGAGCATACCAGCCAATGCCCTACCATCTCCCCAACTCTCCATGGAACTGGCAGTCCCCAAACTGCACCAGCCCTTGAGGCCCATCTTGAACATCCGTCCGCCATCCGCAGTCTGCTGCAACATATCCTGAGCTTTCTGATAGTCTGCCAGGTGCATTCCCGCCTCCTGCCCTGTCCTACACCCTCCTGTTGAGTCTCTGCAGAAATCCTTCCGGGTCTGTTTCAGCCCTGCCTCCCGCCAATGGGAACACTCATCACCTTCATCCATTGAGCTCAAAGCATTTTATAACAGAGTCATTCGTGCCCCTTTTACAGCTGAGAAAACCATGGCACCAGGAGGTCAAGTGACACCTCCCAGGTTACACACACTGAATCATAAGCAGAGTTGGGAACAGGACTCATATCTTCTGCCTCCCACCCAGTGCCCTGGAACTTCCACCCAGCAGTGGTTCACAACCAGGGGTACACCCCCCCTGGGAATACACACAGGTCTTCAAGGGGGTACATCAACTCAACTAGCTATTTGCCTAGTTTTAGAACAGACGACATAAACAAGCAAAGTCCATACAAACTAAAATGTCATCAGCCAATGACTTGTTTATACTGCTCTATATGCTAGACACTGAAACGTCTAAGTACAGTATTTATATTCCAGTTGATCTGTTTTATAATTATATGGTAAAAATGAGAAAGTCAGCCATTGTTCAGAACTAGTGTGCTGTGACACTTTTGTACTTTTATGTCTGATTTTGTAAGCAAGTAGTTTTTAAGTGAGGTGAAACTTGGGGTACCTGAGACAAATCAGACTCCTGAATGGGGTATAGTCGTCTGGAAAGGTGGAGAGCCCCTGTCTTACAGCAACAGAAAACGGGAGACAAAAGCAGGACATTTCTAAAGCCATTCGCACTTTTAAAAACCAGGCTTTTCCAAATGACACTGCTGTCACTTACCTTTTATTAGGTTCAGTATTAATAGCACATCTTTTCCTGTGTTTTATAACGTGACATATGTGTAACTATTGACTACACCTCAACCCCGATATAACACGAATTCGGATATAATACGGTAAAGCAGTGCTCCCAGGGGGGTGGGGCTGCGCACTCCGGTGGGTCAAAGCAAGTTCGATATAATGCAGTTTCACCTATAACGCGGTAAGATTTTTTGGCTCCCGAGGACAGCGTTCTATTGAGGTAGAGGTGTAGATGTGAATGTACTAACAGCTGTAATATTTTGACTGACATACATCTAAGCCAATGAGGATTCAGAGCTTGTGGCAATACAGAAATGTTACAGGAAATAAAAATTGGTCTTGAATGCACATCCACCCTGAGCTCCTTGGTAGGCCTGTGAGAAGACGACAGACGCTTGCTAGTGAATGTTTTACTTGAAGCTACGTCAGGTCACGTCTAGTGAGTGTGCAGAGCTTCTGTGTCTAATTTTCTTATATACACTCTTAGATAAACTGCAACTCTGCACCAGGTCACTAGGTATCTGCTGAATCAAAAGGGACCTGGGAAAACTTTAATTAAACATGAGGTATTTCAAACTTTGTCCAATTGAGGGCCCTGCTGACAACACGCCAGGAACCTGACCGATGCACCTACTTGGCATTCAATGGAGCAGACTGCAGCCACCTCTCCTCTTTCATACAGAGGTACAACTTGTTTTGCTGACAGATTCCAGCATGCACTGCGCCATCTCAATCCCCGTGGCCTTAGAGATGAGACCAGCCACGTGCCGCCCTGCACAATTCTGTGGGCTGCATTATACAGGATTTGCAGCAGCTTCAGTCACCTGCATGTTGAGAAATCCCAGGCTGCCATCTAGCTAGAATCACTTTGCAGAACTGCACTTGAAGGGGCAAATTCTCAAAGGAATTCAGCTCCCACCTACAAAACTTCTGACTGGCCCATTTAAGTGCCTAAATGGGAGCTGAGCTCCTTTGAAAATCCAGCCCGAAATGTACTTAGTGACCAGGGGATCACAGGAAAAAAGGGAGGCGAAATAAGACATGCTGCAGGGGTCTCATCTATTCAGCGCTGGGTAGTGCAAGATTTCTCCTTGTCTGATCTCAGTGCTTTGCCTAGGACTTGTGCATTTTTTTGATTTCAGTCCAGCACCAGAGTACACCAATGATGTTTGATCAGAGAGAGAGCACCCTCTTTCACTGAAGTTTTTGTAAGCAGTGTGACTGTTCAGCTAAATATAAACCCAGGGCCGTTCCTAGCCATTTGGGTGCCCTACATAGCCACCCCGCAGGGGGTGGGGGGGACTGTGTGGGGCCCCAGGCCTCCCCCCCCCAGAGCCTGGGAGGCAGGAGCTGTGGGGGGCCACTTTTGGGGGCCCCACAGGCCCAGAGTGGTCCGGGGGATTAGCAGGGGGCTGGGAGCAGCCCAGTCCGCTTCCCTCGTCTCGGCCCCAGCCGTGTCGCTTGGGGGAGGGGGCTTGGGGGAAGGGATCCCCCCACTCACCAGCAGCGGCGGGAAGCGAAGCGCTGCGGCTAGGAGCTGGTGGAGTAGAGCGGGCTGGGGCCAGTGAGTGCGGGGTCGCTGGGCGAAGAGGTGGAATGGGGGCGTGCCCAGGGCAGGGGGAAGGGTAAGAGGCAGGGCAGAGGGAGTTGTCGGGGCCCCACACCCGCCTAGGGACGGCCCTGCCCCTTGCAGGGGGTCCGGCCGAGGGATAGGGCTGGTCACCAGGGCTAGTGCTGTCGCGTATGCAGCACCCAGCTGCCGAAGGCACCATGAAATTTGGGGCAATTTGGTGCCCCAAATTCCATGGTGCCCTAGGCAGCCGCGTATGCTGCGTATGGCTAAGGATGGCCCTGTATAAACCATCTACAGGGATCGGTGAGCCAGGGCTGACGGCTGCGTTCAATGGACACCTGAGCACGTGGCCCAACGAACAGTCGATCACCAGCACGCTTACAAGGCCCTGCAATCAGTGGCTCAGGGACCTGTCTGGTTCTGGAAGCCGTTGTAGGTGAACGGGGGGAGGGCTGGTGAGCACGAGGCGGTCTTTGACAGGCAGGCAATATGGTTCACTTCACACATGCTGGGGTCCTGGTCACTTCTGAAATAGATGCCGTCAGGTGAGTGAACAGAGGGGTCTTCATCGAAATAGTTGTAGGGTCTCAGGAAAAAGCCGACTCCGTTCCCCACAGTCACTGTGTTAGGAATATCCTCAGTATGTGGGATGTGCAGGAAGCCAACAGAAATCCAGGCAACCAGGTCCTGGAAGAGGAAGAGACGCGTCATTGGGCTATTTCAGGAGAACACACCTGGGGCAGACCCTCTGTAAACACCACTGGGCACTGACCATTGGTCCAGCAGACACTTCAACACACACAGGGAATGAGGGAATACGCTGCTGGCTGTGACATGACCTGTTCTAGCCAGCACTGTGTCTGCCCACCCGTGGGTTGGACTCCCCATCTGCTTGCTGTGTGTGTCTGTCTGACTGCCCTGCACACTCCCCTGGAAGACGCTGCAGCCCTCAGTGGAAGGAGAACCCAGCACACCTCATTTACGATGGTCTCATTGTCTATGAAGTCAGCGAAGGCCACGGTGGGCGTCCAGGGGTCGTTCTGGTTGTAGATGCTGGTGCTGGTCGGCTCCTCCTCTTTCCGTTTGGTGACGGCCAGTTTGTACCTAACGAGCAGAAAGAAGAGATTGATTTGCTCTCCCCATGCAGACTGAGCCTGAGTGACGACATCCGTGCTGGGAGCCTGGACTCCTGGGTTCTCTTCCCTGCTGCGTGAGCCTGGGCAAGTCACTTCTCCTCTCTGTCCCTGTTTCCCCAGCAGCAGAATGGCAATAATCCCTGCTCCGAGGGCATGTGACAATTAGAGAGTGGGTGTTTGTTGTGCATTTGTCGGGGCAGCGTGCTAGCGGCACACCCTCTCTGCAAATCAGCAGCGCTCACACAGCATCTGTCAATGGGGAGCGCCCCGGGAGAGGACCCACCCACACTTGCAAATGCTGACAAGGGGCAGGGGAGAGGATATGAAACGGAAGGGCCATGAAACTATCAGCACCACATGGTTAGACAGATGCATCCTGGAGGACAGGCCATGGCACAGGCTGTGTGGTGGAGAGATAGTCTGGGACATGACAGCAAGGGCTGGAGAGATTACCCTAGAGCTCCGGCTACAGGGACCTTGTGAGCCCCCAATTGCTCCCTCGCAGTGGGCATCATAATGCAGTTAAAGGGACACTGCTCAAGATGACAAGACTCAACATGTAGGTGGTGTTAAATAACAATCTAGATTCACATAGAGACAGGGGGGGCCATAATATCTTTTATTGGACCTCACCCACCTTGTCTCCCTAATATCCTGGGACCAACACTGCATACAACAATCGAGATTCACAGCATTTCAGGCCAGAAGGGACCATAAGATCTATCATATCCCTCCTGATAGGTAGGCCGTTAAATTTCACCCTGTTACTCTTGTATTGAGCCCCAGAACTTCAGAAATGGACCCAGGCCTGATCTGAAGACATCACGAGACAGAGAACCAACACTTACCCTGGGACTTCATTCTAATGGCTAATCGCCCTCACTGCAGAAAACTGGGGCCTAATTTCTGATTTGAATTTGTCTGGCTCCAGCTTCTAGTCAATGAACGACTGTGGAGAGAAGCAATTCTGCCCCTTTTCTCTTGCATTTTAAAGGCCAAGAACATTTATTTTAATTGTTTAACCTGTCCCCTGTAGGGCAGGAAGCTCCAGCCCCCAGCCCAGGGCTATGGCATGACCCTTTCTGATTTCCCTCTCCAAACAGAGCAAGGACAAAGTTAACAAAGAGCCATGGCCCAGGGGAAAGAGAATTTGGGTTTGAAATACTTTGGGGTTTGTGTCATCAGCAAAATAGCGTGGAGCACCTCTGGGGCTGACCCTGAGGTGAGTCGTCGTCGTCCCCTCCCCGCCCCCGACTGGGGCCCCCATCTCTGGGGCTGAGCCCACGGTGAGTCCCCCCCCCAGACAGGGGCCCCCATCTCTGGGGCTGAGCCCACGGTGAGTCCCCCCCTCAGACAGGGGCCCCCATCTCTGGGGCTGAGCCCATGGTGACCATGGGAGCTGTGCCTGGATGCTTTTAAAATCTATTTTTATCTTCACTCACAGCTCCCCAGACTCCAGCAGCTGGGCAGGGGGAGCGAGCGCCTCCGTACTCCCGGCCACTTTCCCTCCACTTTGTCCCAGCCCTGGATGCTATTTCAGTGCAGGGATTTTACATCATTTCCCCTGGGGGGGGGGGGGACTCGCTAGCAGTGATGGGGCCCCCAGAGCCTGAGCAATGGCAGAGAGGGAAAGCGCATCTGCAGAGCTTGCACCAGGTCAGTTTCTGCTTTGGATCCATCTCTCCGGGTCTCACATCCCTGCTGCCCCAGAGTGACCCCAGCAGGACAGGGTGGGAGAGCCGGGGTCAGAGGCATAACCCAGCCGGTATATCAATCCGAACACAGCATTATTGCTGCACCCAAGCAAGGCTGGATGGAAACAGGCCAGCATTGAATCCCCTCCTTGATCTTGGCATCAGACTGGAGAGTCCATCCAATCCAGTGTCCCGTTTCTGAAAGGTTCCACCATTTCAGAGGAAGGTGCAAGGAACCCCATAGGGGGACTTGTGGAATAACTGGTTCCCGTAGTGCCAGGCAAGCAGTGCTTGGCTCAGGCCCTGAAGCAGGAGGCTGTTGGCCCATTGCTGTACCATTGGGGGCTGCTCCCCACAGCCCCGGTTTTGCAGCCACTGGTCCCAGCATGGCACCAACCCAGAGAGGGATGGCAATTCTTTAAGCGCAAGTAGGAATTGCTTAATTTCTAAATGTAAACACTTACCTCCCCCAGCTGATGGACCGCTCCATGGAACTGGCTTCTGGCAGATGGTCCCCAGCAAAGCTGACTATCTGGATCCTGTAGCCACGCTGGTGGCCCCACCTATTTTCAACGTTGGTGGTGAAGTGGATGTATCTGGGAATCTTGGAGTGAAGTGGGAACACGGCCTTGTCCTCAGTGTCCAGGACTTTCCTGGTGAGCCGTGGCCTCTGTATCTGGTGCTCTGGACTCCAAGGAGCCTGCACGGTATCGAATGTCATGTCATGAGCCACCAGAGAATTCTTTGTTCCTACAAGGCAAAGAGAAAACCTCTGAGAAATTGCACCCTTGACCTCCTGGGGTTCCCGACAGGTTGTAAGAGTCAGGCCTTGGCTCATTCCAAGCTGCAGGCTGCAGAGGCAGGCCCTGCAGCTCACTCAGGAGGACGAAGAACTGTGTGAAAGCTCTTGAACAGAACCAATCTATTGCAGAGGAAACACCACGCCCTCCAAAAGGAGCAGCTGACAATACTACAGAACAAGGAACTTCCTACTCACTTAGCATGTTGGGACATGAAAAATTCTAGCGTTCTCTGCGGGATCGACTCATCAGAGTGATGATCCCCAGCCCACCCTGCTGTGCACCCGAACTACTTGTGTCCTCTTGGAAACTCCCCCTTGCTCCACTGCTTTCCATTCTTCAGCCATGTGGGAAATGGGGAAAGGTCATTTCCCCCCATAACTCCTGGGAAAAAGGGTGTTCTCCTCTCTCAACACTTAGAGCTGGCATGGGGAACTGAGATTTATTGCACAGGGCTTACTATACAGTGCATGTGTTTCAAAATCACCTGCTATATTTCTATGATGTCTCTTCAGGCAGCTCCACCACTAAACGATGTATCTGCCACCCTCTGTCTGTGACATGAGTATAGAGGTAGTTCTTTAATAGGTGCATCTTTTTTCATAGGTATCACCAGTCCATATTTAGATCGTTCAGCCATCTAACTCCTCAAGGGTAGCAAGGTGTTACAGTTCACCCTCCAATCCTCTAATTGTGCAACCTTCAATAGTCTGTCATCCAGTCTTCTAAGAGGTGCTGGTCCCATGGGACTCATGACCTGGGTGGATTAGGGGCAAGGCCCAGCCCATCTTTGTTGAGAGGACTAATGTTTAATTTTAGTTATAAAATACCTTGTGCTTGGCTCAAGAGAGTTTAAAAGTCCAGAAGGGGGACAGAAAATGAACAGCTGAATATAGCGAGGAGCTAGAGCTCTGCGCCTGCAGCTCTCCAAGAGGACGCCAAGTGCTTTCAGCCAACGCAACACAAGTTAGAAGCATTATAGCATCACAAGAGACTCTTGCTGGCTGATGATGCCAAGAGGGCAGAAACGGTCCCCAAAAGCTTCCAACAGCTGCTGCCTTTTCACAAGTTAACTCTTCCATGGGTGTGAAACTAGTCACAGGAGACACATGACACAGGGGTATTTGCCGTTGAACCCTTCCTGCCCCAGGTCATGCCATGGCAGTCAGGAAGGAACTGAAGTTTCAGCTTCTTGCCAGCTGTCCTGCGTGTCTGACACTCCTTGTGGCGGCTGTCCCATGTGTGCTGAGAATGCCTCTGGGACCGGACTTGCTCAGCGGATGCTCCACTGCTCAGGCTCACACCTATTGGGATGCTAATAATCACCACCTAGTGGTTAATTGGACGCTTTACTGGTATGTGGCTAAGGTATGGTTGGTATTCTGTCACGTGACACTGTTCATGCAGAAAGTCACTAGCAAGAGTAATCTGTTTTCCATGCTATATCCTAGTCTAATAGCTGGGTTTGATTCCTGCAAGCATCCCCTTTGGGGCTAAGTAGGTCTGTTACATAAAGTGGCCTCTTACCTGTGCAGAATGAATGCATGCCCCCACAGGTGGATTGGAGTGAATCCGTCCTAGCTTCTTATTCCCACGGGCAGTTAAGTTATACTCTTCCATGTTCAATGCTGAATCCTTTCTTCTCCCCCCATGGAGGCAGTTGCATCCAAGATCTATGGCATGCAGTCAGCAAAGTTTGTGTCTACAGTTCCTAAACCTGCCAAATTTGATGTTTTTTCTATGGAAGTTGATCCAGAAAGTTTTCTAATTTAATCTGGCTGCTCCACTTTATCCGCTGCTCTGGTGAGTTTCTGGGCCACTTTTAGTTACACTGGTCTCCGGCTCGCTTCATGGGGAGGGGACCCTGCCAGCTCCCGGAATGGCAACCTATAGAATGCAGAGCTTATATCTAGTGGCCCCAATTCTTGCTGCATTCCAGACCCTTTACATCATTTCAGAACAGGGCAGATCCCAGAGCAACCCAGGGCTGGTGTAATGACACCCCGACACACTCAGCTCCTGGCAGGGGAGTGAGCCAAGGGGTGGGGAAGGATGCGGCTGCCTCATCCCTTTGGGTTGCAGCTGTTCTGGGCTGTGGGAATCTGCCTTCAATTAGATTCTAATTTACACTGGGGAATGGGCAGGCCCTGGCCAAGCCCAGAACTCAGAAGCCCCCTTTGCGCCACCTTGGGCTGCTCTTCCCAGAATGTGGTTCCCCATAGCTACAAAGAGCATCGCAGTGCTGGGTGTCCTTCACAATGCACAGGCACGAGAGAGAGAGAGAGAGAGAGAGAGAAAACACATGCAAAGAGACCTACCTCCAACATCCAAGTCCACTTTATAATTGATGAGATGGTTGTGCATTGTCCCTAGGGTGTGTTCCCCAACCCGATTGCCATGTTCGGTGCCTGTGCCATAGCTAAAGGACGAGCTAATATAGCCAGTGGCGTGGATTTTTACTTCAATAGCTCCGTTCTGGTAGAAGATGAAGTCCCAGACGTAGTCATAGTTTATGAGAGTTGAAATGGCCCTAAGAACAAGGGCATATTTAGTCAGACCACCATAGTACAGGGACTGCAAGTTGGAGTAATGGCGCCTCAGTGGGACTGAAGTGTCCTGCTCGAAAATACATAAGGAGTTTTTATTAACTTTAGGGGTCTCTGATTCAGCTAGATAGTGTCTATCCACATAGGTGGCTGTGTAGGGGCAATCAACACCTCTGACCAGCTCAAAAGCAAACTTGCCGATGCCAAAGCTCCCATCCATATATCTAGTCACCATCCCGCCGGGACAATTAGAGCCGTAGACAGCAAGGGCTTCTTGGAGACTCAGCTCATAGACAATCCTCTCTCCATTGAACTTGATGTCAAAGAGACGTGGTCCTGTGTTCACATCCATCCCAAAGGCGAAACTCCAGGACTGGAAGATGACGTGATTGTTTTGGATGCTGTAGCGGGGCTCACAGGGCTCATATTGCAAAGGGCCTGGTGCCACGTGGGCTGCTCTGGGCCTCATGGAGCCAAATTCCTCGTCAGGTCGGACTTTCTTAACTTTTACATCTTTCACGCGGCCTTGTATGAACTCGGTCTCCAGCTGCTCCATGTCTCCATAGTACTGGCCATTATAGAACACTTGGCTTATCCTCCACTGGGAGACGTTCAGGCTGCTGTGATTAACCAGCACCTCCAGCCCCACTGGGTGCAGATAGTAGCCGCTGCCATGCACGTTCTGGAACAGAACAAACCAGGTGGCACGATCTCCTGACTGGAACCCCCGAGGAACTGTGGTGAGGGTAGCAAAATTGGTCTCATCATAATCACAGCACTCTCTGAGCAAGCTGGGTGCTTTGGCGAACTCCTGGTAGACAAAGCGGTCAATATCCTTGTATTCCTTCTCAGTCACCGGTCTGCGGTGATACGGCAGCTTCCCTCCGTACTTCCGCACCGTGACATCCCTGTGAGTCGTCGGCTTGGGCAGGGGACCCACCACGTACTCCGTGACATTCGGATCTGGTTGGTTTCCAAAATACACCACAGCCAGGGCCTGCCGGGGGGGTCGCCTGCCCCCACGATCCAAGAACCCCAGCACCTCTGCCTTGGTGGGGATCTGCACATCAATGTAATAAATGCAGTTATCGGAAGGGTTTGCTTGAGAGGCATCTACCAATGGCACCCCAAGGTTTTCCTGAAGATACCTCACCACTTGCCCCATTTCTTCCGGCGTCAGATCAGCGAAGACCAGGCTCTGATCACTGTGCTTTCCCCCCTGGCTGCTCAGGGGCTGCGGCTCACAGCTGGCTGGTTTCACTCCTCTCGTCAGCAACACACAAACCAAAGCGAAGATCGTGGCTAGCGCCAGGACCAGGAGGATGAGGACAGTTCTCAGGTTCATGTTGCTGCCGCTGCAGAGCTGGCTCCTGAAGCCTCACAGAATGGGGGCGCCTGCTGCAGTCAGTTTGCTGCTGGGCGTGTTATTCCAGGAGAGCTGGGTCTGTTTGTGGGGAGGTGCAGGGCTAGAGGAGGGAGATGTGGTGGGAAGACGCCTGAGGTTTGCTATCAACCATAAAAGGCTTCTTCTCCGTCTCCAGACCATTCACAGGCTCCGCTTCTTAAGCAGCGCTTTAGGTCTCCACACAGCACTCACTTCCTGGCCAGCTCTTCGGGAGGCGGGTTACAGAGGCTGCTCCCAGCTCCATGGTCCTTGGGGCTTTGGAGTTGTTTTAGAAAACACAAGCATAGACTCCAAACAACAGGGAAAGCAAAATGCTCTGGACAACAAAGCAGAGACGTTGCAGACGAGAGATGGTCTGCTAGGGGCTTCTTGCCAGATGCTGTAACCCAATCCCTCCCTGGCTACAGTCCACTTCTCTGCTGCCGTGTCCCAGACGTCCCCACTTTGGGCTTCCCTCTGTCTTGCTTCGCACGATTCCCCTGCATGGTGATTTACTTGGTTACATCCCAAGAGCTGTTGTTTGGGCTGATCAGTCTGGATTTGTCTCTCACACCTGCTCTGCTGACTCCTTCATTCAGTGTTTGACGGCTCTGGTGCTGGGTCCCCATAGCTGTTCCCTATTCCAGCCTCTCAACATAGCAGGGAGTTCCCCCACTGGGTGTGTGGCACCCTACTGTGCGACAAGCCCTCTTGGAATGAACTCCTCACTGGTGGTACAACCCAGCGGGAAGAAGACTGGGCCCATGGGGGCTAGGGACTCTGTCTTTGCTCGTTTGTTTGTCAAGCACCATGCTGAGGCGATCTGCAATAAACAGGGGCTGCTGGGAGGGGCATGGGGCTGCAGGAGGCCTTTAGAAATAGGGTTTATATTCTGTAGCGGCACCCAGGTGACGGGCACTGAACAAACATACATGGAGAGACAGCGCTTTCCCTCCAGAGCTCACGCATGTTCTGAAATGAGCCCAGAGCAAATCAGCAAATCCCACTCCCCTTCCCCACATTCTGAGGGTTGGATGCACCAATCACAGATGTGCTGTAGGCAGGTTCTGATGATGGCCAGACCGGGTCAGAGACCAACAGTGTCTCATCCCCTCAAAAATCTCCTTCCCCAGGGCATACCCCTCCGCCCGGGGTCTGAGATGGATTTGGTGCAGAAAGATAGGGAAGCCCAGGCTTCTCTGACTCCACTCACAGGCTCAGGTGCAAACCCAAGCTCAGCTAAAAGAACAGGAGTACTTGTGGCACCTTAGAGACTAAACACATTTATTTGAGCATAAGCTTTCGTGGGCTACAACCCACTTCTTCAGATGCATAGAGTGGAACACACAGACAGAAGATATTTATACATACGGAGAACTTGGAAAGGTGGGAGTAGCCAGACCAACGGTAAGAGGCCAATCACTTGAGATGAGCTGTCATCAGCAGGAGAAAAAAACCTTTGAAGTGATAATCGAGATGACCCATAGACGGTGTGAGGATATTTTAACATGGGGGAAATAGATTCAATTAGTGTAATGACCCAACCATTCCCAGTCTCTGTTGAATTGTATCTAATGTGCATATTAATTCGAGTTAAGCCGTCTCTCTTTGGAGTCTGTTTTTTGGTTGCAAAATTGTCACCTTCAAGTCTGTCTCTGAGTGGTTAGAGAGGTTGAAGTGTCTGGCTCAGCTGTCACTCAGTTTGCCTTGTTAGCAAATTGTCCTTTTCCAGCCCTAACTCCCACGCTCAGCCAATGCCACATCTCCCTCAGGCCTCTGCTCCCATCCCCACATTTCCAGCCTGCCTCTGCTGCCTTCTCTCCTGCTGTTTAGGACATTAGGTGTTTTCCCCTCTTCCCATCCCCCTTCCCTTCCTCTTTTAAGGTCCTAAGTTCCTTTCACCAAACGCTCGGGGAGCCTCCAGCTCTCGCTGTGTTACATGCTTTGCTTTTGTAACAGCCGGGCAGGGCTGGCTCCAGGGCTCCAGGCTGGCTTCAGGATTTATGGTCTCTCTGAAACCGGCATGTTGCCAAAACCAAAGCGTTTCCTGCACGCTCCACCCCACGAGCAGAGCTGACCCGGGTGACTATCTCTGGCCTCATCCTGAAGGCTGCTGCCCCTTCATACCAGGAACAGGGGAGAATCTGGACTCTGCATGGGGGTGGGGGCTTCACCCCTGATTGGTTAAGACCCCATGGCCTGTCCTGTACCCCCAGTTTGGCAGAAATGGCAAGCTCCGCTCCAGCATTTTGGAATGGTCTCCTTGGGCGTTGGGCAGGGAGGGGGCTTAGACCAACCCTTCCTATGATGGAGGAGAGGTCTGAGCTGCCAGCTCTGCCCCTTTCCTTCCCAGGAGCCCCGTTCCCAACCCCGAATCATTTTCAAATTCATCCTTCCAGTGGAGCAGGGCAGTGTCCCAGCAGATAAAATGCCCATCTCCTCTCGCGGCCAGATCAGTGGCCCACTGGGTTCTTTTGGGGCAACATATCCCTAACTCTGGCCTGTGGACCATCCCTCTGCCCGGGGGCATGGCTCTCCTTGTGACTTGACCCAAACCTGCACGCAGAGCCCTGTCCCCTCGGCAGGCAGCGGGGACAGGCCCTGGCTGGGAATGCTTGTTGCAAAGTGGGCATCAGAGGGGGCCCCAGGGCACAGGGGGCTGGGATTGGACAGGCTGGAACCCCCCAGGAGTGAGATGGATAAGGCAGTGCCATTGGCTGTCTGTGGGGAGCAGGGCTGCCCGGCCCCTGGCACTCGCCTGGGGTGCTCACACCAGCAGCACCCGCCATGTCTCAGCTGCGCTCTCATGATGGGCACTGGCCTGCAGCGCCTCCTTCTGGCCCCGAGCTGATGTGCCAACTGCCTCTGCCTCCCGTCTCGCTGCCCCAGGCCCCAGCCCAGAGTGGCAGAGACTCAAGGTGAGGGGGAGCCCCAACTCCAGCCCCACAGCCACTGCCGCTGGCTTCCCAATCAGCCCAGCACCCCAGGCCTGCACCCCCCCCCCCAGCCCAGCTTGTGAGGACTCAGGTGCTCCAACACGGGAGTCACAGCCTTGTGCCCCATCTATGCTTCTGCTGCTCTTCAGCCATCTTGCTTTTACATCCAGTGTTTACCAGAGATCGCTGTCCCCAAAGCTGCTCACTTAGGGAGCAGATGCTGAGGAGCCACTTGTCAAATCTTCATCCCTTATTCCGTTCCTATTGCTGAACTACCCAAAAGGTCTGGAAAGCCAAGTGAGTAGGAGTGACTCAGCTCACAGCCTTCTGCACAGGGCCGGCTCCAGGGTTTTGGCTGCCCCAAGCAGACAAAAAAAAAAAAAAAAAAGCCGCGACCGCGATCTGCGGCGGCAATTCGGCGGGAGGTCCTTTGCTCCCAGCGGGAGTGAGGGACCGTCCACCGAATAGCTGGATGTGCCGCCCCTCTCCGGAGCGGCCGCCCCAAGCACCTGCTTGCCAGGCTGGTGCCCGGAGCCGGCCCTGCTTCTGCAGGGCGCCAGACTCTCACGGCAGCCAGATCAGACCCTCAGGAGAGGCCTCAGGCTACAGGGCTTTATATATCTGATGCTCTTGAAAGGCACTAGCCCATGAGGAGGACTGGCTAACCTCGGTGAGATCTCTCAGCTGCTGTATGGCTTGTGCTTTCTCAAGGCTGGGATTTAGGCAAAGCTTCAGGCCAGAGCATGTTTTAAAGGTTGACTTATCAGTGTAGGCAGCGCACACTCCCCCTGTGGAATTCGTTTCCAGGGGATGTTATGAAGGCCAAAACTATAACAGGGTTCAAAAAACAACTAGAGAAGTTCACGGAGGACAGGTCCATCAATGGCTATTAGCCAAGATGGACAGGGACGCAACCCCATGCTCTGGGTGTCCCTAAACCTCTCACTGCCAGAAGCAACAGGGGATGGATCACTCACTGATTGCCCTGCTCTGTTCATTCCCTCTGAATGGCCACTGTTGGAAAACAGAATACTGAACTAGATGGACCATTGGTCTGACCCGATACGGCTATTCACACGTGCTTACGCTAAGACTCTTAGCCCCTTCAGCCTTCGTAGACACAGGCAATGCAACACTTTAAGAATAAGGCATTTGAGATAACTTTGGACCAGCATCAAGCTTCATTATTTTCACCTGAGCCAGTTACTACTCAGTATTTATTATTGTGATCAGAGGAACAGAATTGGCTCTCCTTCTACCTGCCTCCCTCCATGCGACAGGTTGGATTTAAACAGGTTATTCTAAAAAAGACTAATGCAAATGGTCACCTGGCAGTGCACTGAGAATGTTATGTTTCCCTTTAAAGATACAGCCCCTTGTAATAGTGAAGTTACTATATAAAAAGCTACACAACATCATTGACAGAGGGACTTGAAGACAGATTTCCATTATTAAAATAGATTTTTTCAGCAGAGGAGTCACTCTGGTGCATCATATTCATTTCTCCTACCACACAAAGACCCTGCAGCCCACAGCTCTTACAGTCTCGTCAGATTTTGGAAGCCGTCATAGGTGAACGGAGGGAGGATTGGTAAACATGAGGCACTTTTGGACAGGCAGGCAATATGGTTGACTTCACATGCACTCGAGTCCTGCTCCCTGCTGAAAAAGACGCCATCAGGTGAGTGTATGGACGGGTCTATGTCATAATAATTGTACGGTCTCAGGAAAATGCTGACTCCATTTCCCACAGTCACGGTGTTGGGAATGTCCTCGGCATGTGGGATGTGAAGGAAACCGGTTGTTATCCAGGCAACCAAGTCCTGGGGAAGGGAGACAGTGTCACATAATTTGGTTATTTTAGGAGAACATCCATTGGGGAGCACATACTGTCCAAGGACAGAACCTGCGAATGCCACCTGCCGGGCTCCCTCTTTAGGACAGTGGCTTGGGCAATGGAAACATTTTCCTGACCTTTTTTCCCCATTTGTTGGGATTTCAGATTTTTCAGACTGTCCTGACCAGCTCTGCTCATTCACTCTACACACGACTCAGTCGCAGGGACTTCACAAGGGCAAAGAATGAACAGGTGCCAGCTCGGAAGAGGGGAAACATGGAGTGCTGTGAGTTATTTCTCCTTCCCCAAGGTTTTCCTTTTGTCCCACAGAAACCAAAAGTCCTGTTAGCAATGTCTGTCTGAGCCCTGAGCAAAAGAACGGGGTTTGTCTGCGTGGGTCCTGGGCTGTGGATAGCTCTAAGACTGAGCATAATACTCGGCACACTGTAGTATATGGCCCCAGCACAAAGAGAACCCAACTCACCTCGTTTACGATGGTCTCATTGTCTATGAAGTCAGCAAAGGCCACGGTGGGCGTCCAGGGGTCGTTCTGGTTGTAGATGCTGCTACTGGTTGGTTCCTCCTCTTTTCGTTTGGTGACAGCCAGTTTGTACCTAACGAGAGGCAGCCACACAGGACAGGGACATTTAAAACCAGATTGGGAGAAATATACTACAGGAAACACTCTGCCCTAACCCCACCTGGCAGGGTGGACGGGGCATGGGCTACATAATGTAATGGGTCTTTTCCATCTCAAGCTTCTATGATCCTAATGTATACCTCACAAAACAATTACCACAACATTCAGCCCAGCCGGCCGGATCTACAAAGGAAACACCAGAGACTGGTATAGCAGGGTGCCAGTGAGGTGCATCAGCAGAAGGGGAATAGGTGTGACCTGGACAGACTGGAATAGCGGGTACTGCAGGTCATGACGGAGATGCACTGACTGAGCTGTGGCCAAGGGGTGAGGCAGGACTGGGAAAACAGAGGGGGCTTCAGACCACAGTTAAGGTGCACTGGAAGAAGTGAGTGGCAGCAGGGTACAAAATGAACCAATGAAGTAGAGAATTCAATCAAGGTTGCAACAGAGGTTTGGCTTTAAACTCCAAGGAGTGGGCAAACAGCTGATAGGGCATAACTAAGGCTACGTTTATGTCATGGAATTAGTTACTTCCAGAGACCTCGGTGACATTTGCTGCTTCAGCCCCAGGGGATGCAGGACTCTAGAGCTGACAGCCAGTGGCAGACTCCTGAGGGGGCCCTCCTTAGGGTTCCAGTGGCCGTGCAGGAGGTGGGGGGTGTCCTGTTTTCTCTTTGGGAAATATGGTCACCCTGCATTTCCCAGCTGCTGTGGGTGGAGGGGGAACCCCACAGCTCCCAGCCACCAGGGAGCCGCAGCAGCAAAAGTCACAGACGGGTCACGGATTCCGTGAATTTTTGTTTATTGCCCATGACCTGTCCATGACTTTTACTAAAAATAACCATGACAAAATTGTAGCCTTAGGCATAACTCCCAGTGATAACGTCATACCCTTTCATTAGAGCGTACAAGAGCCTTTGCCCACGTCCATTCTATGGGTACCTGAACCATGCAGCCACTGGACACCTAGACACCCACAGGTGACTTATGCATCATCATAAACTACGTGGTAACATCTAGATGAAAGCTGCCTACCTCCCCCAGCTGATAGCTCGCTCCATCAAACTGGCTTCTGGCAGATGTTCCCCGGTGAAGCTAACAATCTGGATCCTGTAGCCACGCTGGTGGCCCCACTTATTTTCACTGTTGGCTGCAAAATAGATGTATCTGGGCATGTTTGAATGGAGCCGGAACGCAGCCTTGTCCTCTGTGTCCAGGACTGCTTTGGTGAGCCGTGGGCGCTGTATCTGGTGCTCTGGACTCCAAGGAGCCTGCACAGGCTCGAATGCCATGTCATGGGCCACCAGAGTATTATTCACCCCTAAAAGACAAAGAAAAACACCACTGAGAAATCACTTCCTGTACTTCCTAGACAGCATATGCATTCTCACCATCACCCCGTCCCAGAGACTCTGAACGACGTGGGTTCTGCATGGGGCCCATCCACGTCTGCAGCTCTATGCCCAACAAGTAGTCTAACGCCAAACGTGCGGCTAAATCCTTCTCAGCAATGACTGCAGTTGTGATGAGTGGCTGAGATGCAATGAGATGTGACCAACCCCATCATCTGGCTCCCGTAATCACCTAAGGTGAAATTCACCCTGTGCAGAGAGTTAAGTGGAGCCTAAGAGGTGCATTACCCTTGTGCTAGCCCCTGCACTCTCCCCAGATGACAACACAGCTACTGTAATTAACAAATGTTACATATACAATAGATTGGTGGTTTTCAACCCTTTTTCATTTGCAGACCTCTAAACAATTTCCAAAGGAGGTGCAGACCCCATAGTCTGTGGATCTCCAGGTGTCTGCACACCACAGGTTGAAAACCACTGCGATAGAGCAAATAGAATATTTCTGCTCATGATTTTGCAGCTTCCTAGAAGAGACGGTGATCTTGCAAAGTGACAGGGGGAGTGAGCAGCACCTCTCAAGAACTGGGTGATTCCATGTAATTCAGGGCCTTGCAGGGAATGAGTCTGAGCAGTAAGGGTCGGGGAGGGCGGCTTTTGTCATATGTGAATTCCAGGGATTTCTAGAGTGGCATTATGATATTTTCTATTGTATTATCCATCCCTTTCCTAATGGTTCTAACCTTCTGTTCACTTTTTTGACTGTTGCTGCACACAGAGCAAATGTTTTCAGGGAACTATCAACGATGACTCCAAGATCTCTTTCTTGAGCAGTAATAGCTAATTTAGACCCCATCATTTTATATGTATAGCTGGGATCAGATTTTCCACTTACCAGCATTGAATTTCATCTGCCATTTTGTTGCCCAGTTTTGTGAGATTCCTTTGTAACTCTTCCCAGTCAGCTTTGGACTTAACTATCTTGAGTAGTTTTGTATCGTCTGCAAATTTTGCCACCTCACTGGTCACCCTATTTTTCCAGATCATTTATGAATATGTTGAACAGCACAAGTCCCAGTACAGATCCCTGGGGGACACCCCTATTTACCTCTCTCTATTCTGAAAACTGACCATTTATTCCTACCCTTTGGCTAGGTCTACACTACCCGCCTGAATCGGCGGGTAGAAATCGACCTCTCGGGGATCGATTTATCGCGTACCATCGGGACGCGACAATCGATCCCCAAATCGGCGCTCTAACTCCACCAGCGGAGGTGGGAGTAAGCGCCGCCGACAAAAAGCCGCAGAAGTCGATTTTGCCGCCGTCCTCACAACGGGGTAAGTCGGCTGCGATACGTCGAATTCAGCTACGCTATTCACGTAGCTGAATTTGCGTATCTTAAATCGACTCCCCCCTGTAGTGTAGATGTACCCTTTGTTTCCTATCTTTTAACCAGCTACCAATCCATGAGAGGATCTTCCCTCTTGTCCCGTGGCAGCTTACTTTGCTTAAGAGCCTTTGGTGAGTGACCTTATCAAAGGCTTTCTGAAAATCTAAGTACACTGTACACTATGTCCACATGCTTGTTGACTCCCTCAAAGAATTCTAGTAGATTGGTGAGGCCTGATTTCCCTTTACAAAAGCCGGGTTGACTCTTCCCCAACAAATCACGTTCATCTGATAATTCTGTTCTTTACTATAATTTCAAACAATGTTCTGGTATTGCAGTTAAGCCACCACCCTGTAATTGCCAGGATTGCCTCGGAAACCTTTTTTAAAGTAGGCATTACATTAGTTGCCCTCCAGTCATCTGGTCCAGAGGCTGATTTGAGCAATAGGTTACATACCAGTTAGTAGTTCCACAATTTCATACTGGAGTTCCTCCAGAACTCTTGGGTGAATACCATCTGGTCCTGGTGACTTAATACTGTTTAATTTATCAATTTGCTCAACATCCATCTCTATTGACACCTCAGTTTGGAACAGTTTCTCGGCTTTGTCACCTAAAAAGAATGGCTGGGGTGGGGCGTTCTCCTCCACAACTAGAGCCCTGCGTATCCATGGATATCCGCTTTAGATCTGCAGACAGCCGCATCCACAGACCATTTTTGCGGCTCGGACACAGATACAGATTTTGTATCTGCACAGGGCTCTACCCATATCCTTTGGGGGAGGGATAGCTCAGTGGTTTGAGCATTGGCCTGCTAAACCCAGGGTTGTGAGTTCAATCCTTGAGGGGGATCTGGGGCAAAAATCAGTACTTGGTCCTGCTAGTGAAGGCAGGGGCCTGGACTCAATGACCTTTCAAGGTCCCTTCCAGTTCTAGGAGATAGGATATCTCCAGTTAAAAAAAAAAAAGACTCTGCAAAGCATTCATTTAGTGTTTCTGCAATGGCTTATCTTCCTTGAGTTCTCCTTTTGCACCTCACTCACTCAGTGGACTGGTTGGCATCGTTCCTGCTTCTGATGTACTGTAAAAAAAATTAAGTAAAAGTGGCTTATTCCACTACTAGGAGACCTCCATATCTCAGTGAACTTCCAAAAAAATGGATAGGCCAACACCCAGGCTTCAGGACTAGCAGATGTTTGGACTGAAAGTGGAGTTCTTGGCCCAAACTCAACAGAAAAAGCTGTGAATCATAAGTCATATTCCGGGACGATACTGGCACAAACTGCCATTTCGAGCACTGTAGTGCCTGCTTCTTCCACAACTACTGGACTTTATAGCAAAGCACGATCAAGATCTCAAAGAGCATATTGTCAAAGCCGATCGGTCACATTCTTATGGCAAACTCGTATCAGTTCATACTTCACAATACTTTCAGAAAATCTCCCCTCTACATTTTTGACCAGCAAAGGGGAGGGGAGGGGAGGGGAGGGAGTGAACCTCAGGTTTTGATGTCAGTACACGAAAATGGTGGCCTTACTGCTCTTGTTCAACCATGCACAGAGAGAAGGAAATTGAGAGGTGCAGCTCTTCACCTTCAAATGTGAATTCGAATACTGCCATTCTTCACGAGCTGTGACCACACAGACTGCAAGGCAGGGGTGCTACCTACAATGCGGAAATACATCGGCTACCAGCTGAAGTGGTCAAAGAGTTCCAGCAAGGAGACTGTGTGGTCAAGAGATCATGTCAGAAGTTCAACCAAGTGGACCCTGATCAGAGCCAGGAGCGGCTTACTGGGGTAGGGAAGAAAGGACTGTAGGCATCACCAAGACTTGCTCAGTCCTCAGCAGATGGGCCTTGTCTTACAACCTGAGAGCCCATATCACAGCAGACAGTAGAACCATGATCCATGTTGGCTTGGATGGCAACTTGTTCAAAGAAGCAACGTGACAATGAAGATGAGGATTCATTCTTATGAACACTTCAGAGGTTCGAGGTGTTCTCTGGGGATGAGCCACCAACTTCATTGCAAAATATCGCAACAAAAGATCTAGCTGCTGAAGCCATACAGGGCCCACTGCTGAATGCAAAGAGCCTAGGAAAAGTGCAACTGGACAGCTGTGTTGAGAAACAGCTGATGACACAAGAGAGGGATCCTGGTCACGTACATATTCATCATCCACTGCCAAAAAATAATGCTCCAACTTTTTCCAAGCTCTCTGAGGTGGGGGGAAGAAGTCAAAGGAAAGGCTTCAACTATGAAGATGGACAGAAATATTCTTCAGCAACTAATCACAGCCTATGAAGCCAGCAGGACTGTGAAATTGCAACAGATTTTGACACGAGTTAATGCCAATCCCTTTGGCATTAGCACAGGCAAAAGCAATATTGGGTGATGTACTGACAGACGATGTCCACTGCCCACCAACAGTTAACCCTGCTGGGAGGAGCTGTCTTGTGACAGATGCGTAAGATTTGGTACAAGCCATAGGAAAGCCCTCCAGGGCCAAAACATTTGGAGACCTTGTAGACACATTTGTAAGAACAGGCCTGGAGCAGACTTTCACAGAACAGACATGCATTTGGCAGTTACTGCGAAGAATATATTAAGTGTTGTACAAGGCAAAAATGCTCAAGAAGTACTAGACCCATCTGAAGAAAGGGGGAAGGCAGATACGTGCCTCTCCCAAGTAACTGGATGAATTTCATTGCACTGCCAGAAAATCAGGAGGCTCCTGCAATATTTTTATCTGAGTAACTAAAACTAGTCTACTAACAAATTCAGTGCATGGACATGAGATTGGTAAGGGCCCGTGGGAATAAGATAATCGAGATGTTCACGAGAAGGAGTCCCAGGAACTTTCCAAACTCTGGGAGCAGGAAAAGGTGGTTATAGTCTCTGGTTCTCAGTTTGAGTTGCTCTGGCTTCTTCTGCTTAGGCAAAGTGAGTTTACTTGAGGCTTTCCTTGAAAATAATTTCAGTGCAGCTACAGCAGGTCTGGGCTTATCTGCCTCTACTTGCCCTCGGGAGGGCAGAATGCCAGAAATCAAGCCCACAGCTCTATCCAGGTTGGATTGTTTATTTGTATCTTTTTAGTTTAGGAAAGAAACACATTGTCCTCCTCCAGTAAGGCTGGGGTTGTTTGCTCCTCCCACGGACAGCAGCTTTTGTATAAAAATCATCCATGTGGCTTTTGTCACAAATGAAAATAACGCCAAGAAAATCCCCATCAGCGCCCGGCAGCTGCAGCCCAGTAGGGTTAGTGCAGAGTGACTTGCAGTCTCACATCCCAGCCTGTGCGGGGGTGGCAGGTGCCGTCTGTGCCATACCCTGCAAAGTGGATAGCGCAAGTTCAAGCCAGATACAGCAGAGCCGCCTTTGTTATTCAGGGACAGGGCCGGCTCCAGGTACCAGCAAAGGAAGCAGGTGCTTGGGGTGGCCAATGGAAAGGGGCGGCACGTCTGGGTCTTCGGCAGCGGGTCCCTCGGTCCCTCTCAGAGCGAAGGACTCGCTGCCGAATTGCCGCTAAAGAATGAAGCAGGGTGGTAGAGCTGCCGCCGAAGTGCCGCCAACCACGGCATTATCTTTTCTTTTCTTTTTTTTCCCCGCTTCGCCGCTTGGGGCGGCAAAAAAGCTGGAGCCGGCCCTGTTCAGGGATCACAGCTGTCAGCTGGCCCTGAGAGACGGAATCCAAAGCTCGGGGTCAGAGGATGAGAGGAGGCAGAGATGCATGCTCGCAATACTGTGTATCACAGGGATGGGGCAAAACACAGCCCTTTCCTTAACATTGCTGCCAGAACACTGGCTGTGGTCAGCTGGACACAGAGAAGGCCTGTTACTGCAGAACATTCCCAGGTGATTGAGTTGCTGGACTGATTGCGGGAGGCCTGGCAGGTCACCACCTTAGACCTGACCAAAGCTCCTGGCAAATTTCCACTCCTTTTGGCATCTTGGGAAGAAATGGCTCTTCCCGCATAGGGCTCATCCTGTTTCTGAATCCTGCTCCTTGGATTACACAGTGCTGCCTGCAAGCCTGGACCTGGATCCTTCAGCATTGTGGCTAGCACGCTTACGCGTGCCAGCAAGTTAAAGAAGTATGCGCTGGATGAATGGACTGTAAGGTGGATAGAAAGCTGGCTAGATCGTCGGGCTCAATGGGTAGTGATCAATGGCTCCATGTCTAGTTGGCAGTCAGTATCAAGCGGAGTGTCCCAAGGGTCGGTCCTGGGGGCGGTTTTGTTCAATATCTTCATTAATGATCTGGAGGATGGCATGGACTGCACTCTCAGCAAGTTTGCAGATGACACTAAACTGGGAGGAGTGGTAGATATGCTGGAGGGTAGGGATAGGACACAGAGGGACCTAGACAAATTAGAAGATTGGGCCAAAAGAAATCTGATGAGGTTCAACAAGGACAAGTGCAGAGTCCTGCACTTAGGACGGAAGAATCCCCTGCACTGCTACAGACTAGGGACCGAATGGCTAGGAAGCAGTTCTGCAGAAGAGGACCTAGCGGTTACAGTGAACGAGAAGCTGGATATGAGTCAACAGTGTGTCCTTGTTGCCAAGAAGGCTAACGGCATTTTGGGCTGTATAAGTAGGGGCATTGCCAGCAGATTGAGGGATGTGATCATTCCCCTCTATTCGGCATTGGTGAGGCCTCATCTGGAGTATTGTGTCCAGTTTTGGGCCCCACACTACAAGAAGGATGTGGAAAAATTGGAAAGAGTCCAGCAGAGGGCAACAAAAACGATTAGGGGGCTGGAGCACACGACTTATGAGGAGAGGCTGAGGGAACTGGGATTGTTTAGTATGCAGAAGAAAAGAATGAGGGGGGATTTGATAGCTGCTTTCAACTACCTGAAAGGGGGTTCCAAAGAGAATGGATCTAGACTGTTCTCAGTGGTAGCAGATGACAGAACAAGGAGCAATGGTCTCAAGTTGCAGTGGGGGAGGTTTAGGTTGGATATTAGGAAACACTTTTTCACTAGGAGGGTGGTGAAGCACTGGACTGGGTTCCCTGGGGAGGTGGTGGAATCTCCTTCCTTAGAGGTTTTTAAGGTCAGGCTTGACAAAGCCCTGGCTGGGATGATTTAGTTGGGGATTGGTCCTGCTTTGAGCAGGGGGTTGGACTAGATACCTCCTGAGGTCCCTTCCAACCCAGATATTCTATGATTCTAACTACTGCTCCAGGGATTTATCCCAGCTCCTGAAACCAGCCACCCCTAATGCCAGCCACCCCTCTGCATTGGCTGTTTTTTTTCTAGCTAGAGAAGATAAAGCCAGTGAAGAGCATTATTTACTTCCATCCTGAGGCTCTTCCCTTGCCTCCCCACACCTGCTTGGCCAGGCACCTGCTGAGTGACATTTGTTTGCATGAATCTTTCCTTATTAGGGACAGCAACGCTCTGGGTCACATGGCTATTGCCCCTGGAGAAAGCCTACGGACCAAAACCCCACTGGGCAAGCAGCAGAGACGGCGTCTCACCAGGAGGGCACCAATCTTCAAAAGGTGACGTTTGGCCTGAGGTAACAGACACTGGGATGTGGATGAGCCTGGGCTGAGAAATGCAACAGAAGTTATAATAATATGGAGATATCCTATCTCCTAGAACTGGAAGGGTCATCGAGTCCAGCCCCCTGCCTTCACTAGCAGGACCAACTACTGATTTTGGCCCAGATCCCTAAGTCTCCCCCTCAAGGGCTGAACTCACAACCCTGGGTTTAGCAGGCCAATGCTCAAACCACTGAGCTATCCCTCAAGGCAGACGCCTAATGGAGAACCTCCCTCTCCCTGTTTCCCACCAGAAATCTTATCATGCCATGTTGGACAAGGGCCATTTCTTTGTGAAAGGACAGTTGGCTCCCACTTCCAATAGTATTTTAATTTGTCCAGTGGAATTTCCAGCTGGAGGGTTAGTGGTCCCCTGTTGACCCAACAGCGACCAATGGAAGGAGCTTGATGGAGTCTAGTGCAAGTCAGCAGGGTCAGCACCCTGGGCACTGCGGCAGGAAGCAGCAGACCTGGATTCTGTCTTACTTCGGTTACTCTCTGAGCTTGGTATTCGTGTCCCCTCCATTTCCCCGTTTAAGTGAGAACAATACGGTTGACCCAGCTCTGCGAAGCAATTCAGGAGCTAGGACTGAAGGTCTGATGTACGTGCGATGCATGCTCACTTCGGCAGTTTGCACTAGAGCAGTGGTTCCCAACTGGGGTTTGCCAGAAAAATGTCACTAAGGGCGGACAGAGGACCCCGGGCATTGGAGACAGCAGGTGGGACCCGGTTGCAGGGCAGACAGCCCGAGCCCCAGGGAGAGCGGGGGCCGGGCAGCTGGGGCATCCATCACACTGAGGAAATTTAAATTTAAATCCCTGAAAATACTCGTTTTTAGGAGGGGGTTCGCGAGATTTCACAATTTAGCGAAAGGGGTTCACGGGCTGTTAAAGTTTGGGAACCACTGTACTAGAGTATTTCCCATCTGCCGCTTCTTGTCAATCACTCTCCTCATCTCCCCACCGCCAGGAGCTCTCTGCCTTTCTGTCCCTGGCGACTGGCTGGGATTCAGCAGGCTGTCTTTTCTCTGCAGAACCCCAAACTCCAGTTCGTTTGGCGCTGGGAAGGGGGCAGGGGCTGCTGTTACCAGAATTCAGGCCAGAGCCTATTGCCGAACGCAGCTGGTAGGACAGACTTCTCACCTATTCATCTGATAGACAGTTGCAAGTCACGTGCAGAGCATAGACAGACAAGGGTGTTTGATGCAGGCCTCTTACACAACCCGCCCCAGACCCACCACGCCTGAGCTTGCTACGGCTGCTTCAACCCCCGGCAAAATCCCAGAGGGCTTGTGAGACGTGGGTGAAACGTAAGAGGTTATTTAAAATGGGTTTGTGCATGTCCTGTGCCTCTCCCCGAGCCTGGGAGCTGCACACAGCAGTCTCAGCGCTAGAAGGTGAGCGCCAATGTCCCAGCCCCAGGAGTCGGGTGAGGTTCCTGTGACTGCTAGAAACGGATCTGCCAGCATCTCGTCTCCTGTAGGATTCACAGTGGTTGGGTGCTCTAATGCTGCTCTCTGCTGGCCGAGCGTTGTGCTGCCGGGCTGAACCAGACAGTCGGCCAGTTACACTCATGCCCCTGCCAAAGCTTATGCTCAAATAAATTTGTTAGTCTCTAAGGTGCCACAAGTAATTCCTGTTCTTCGTGCCACTGCCCTGACGTCAGCGAGTCAGCCACAGGTACCCGAGAGCAAACGCAGGCTGCTGTAGCCGAGGTGGCCGCATCCCTCTCCCAGCGTTCGTTCGGGGATGGTGGGTATTCGAGTGCAGGTGTCTGGGGAGGGAGCTGCACAGCCTGTTAACATGGGCGAGGGGTCTTGGAGCAGCAGACAAAGATCTGAGCACCGTCTTTCAGCACTCCCGGGGGGAGGGGAGGAATGGCCTGAGCTGCTGCGGGCAGCCCCTGGGCACGAGGAGAATTCTAACGGTGACCCAGTAGCTGTTGGGCTCTGTACCCGCTCAGGCTCTGGGACTAGCTTGCACCTGCCGTTAAGATTCTTCACATAAAAGCCTCTTGGGTTCCCATGCACGCTCCCGGCTGGAACATACAGTGGACGAGGGTCCGGGCACGTGACCTCCCATTTCATCCAGAAAGGGAGGGGTTGTTGCCTTTATACCTGCGCCCACCCACCCCACGTTCAGTCTCGGGCTGTGCAACTTTTCCGGCAGCCCACGGGACTGACCTGGCTCGCTGGCAGCCCACGGTGTCGATCCACACCCTACGGCGTCTTTCAGGGGGGGCGTTGGCACTTTGGCCAGATATGTTCAAAAGGCCCTGTGGAGACTAGAGCTAAAGAGGAGATCAGAGCGAGAGATTTTACTCTGGAGAAAGGAGGAGGGTAGATGAGACACCTCCGCTACAAACAAATATATAAACTTCACACACACACACACACACACACACACACACACACTCCTGTCTTCCCTTTCCCAACACTACTCTTGGGATAGCCTAAGATTGGAACGTGGGCCTGGGCACTGTGTGGCAAACACAACGCAAAGAGGGAAACCAGAGGGATGATTAGAAACAGAGAGTTCTGCAGTACCAGCCCTAAGACAGAAAGGAAACAAAAGACCCGCAGCTGGGAGATAGACACACCTGGGTCTTACCTAAATGAGTCCCAAGCAGGCGATGTTGGTTACCTACATCTTAGGGGATAAACAGCCTTTCCCTGTAACCCTTCAGCCTACGTGGCCAATTCCCCCAAGCAGAAGGAGTGGCAGAGAGCGGAGAGCAGACATATCCATCGAGGAAGCTAATACACAAACAGCAGTAATGAGACCAGAGCAATTCTGGGATGTCCCTTATTGAGTTACAACTCAAACATGCTCAGTGGTTGTCTTGAGAACTCTTCACTGTTTATCAGGTTCCCGATTTTGACGAATAGAGATTCCTTAACTTCATTTCCTTCAACCGTGGAAATCGGTAAAATGACCAGTGTTCCCCAGCCTGGCCTTTGCTTTTCATGCCAGCTCAGGGCTCCATTCTCTCACTTTGCTATGAATCAGAGAGGTTACCCAGCAGCCTCCCAGCTATTAAGGAGTCCGATCAGCAGCAAGGCAAGTTAACACTTGCTCGCCATAACCAGAGTGAGGACACAAAAGGGGGCAGAGATAGAGAAACACTATTGATGGGGCACACGCCAGGCAGGTCCCTCTCATGCCAGAGAGAGGAGAAAAGCAGCACTCCCAAGTCCAAGAGAAACCTTATTTTGCAAATCTAAATGTACCTGGGAGGTGCTGAGACACTAAAAGGATGGGCACAAAATTAGAAAGAAAAGTTACACAGAAACCTACCTCCAACGTCCAAGTCCACTTTATAATTGATGGAATGGGTGTGTACCGTCCCCAGGGTGTGATCCCCAACCCTATTGCCATAGTCCAGACCGTCACCATACAGAAAGGATGAAGTCATGTAGCCTGTGGCTTGGACTTTGGCCTCGATCGCTCCGTTCTGGTAGAAGATGAAGTCCCAGACGTAGTCATAGTTGCCCAGAGTGGCAATTGACCGAAGGACCAGAGCAGAGTTGGTCAGACCCCCGTAGTACAGGGACTGCAAGTTGGAGTAATGACGCCTCAGAGGAGACCCGGTGTTCTGCTCAAAAATGCAGATGGAGTTCTTATGCTTTTCAGGTGTGTCTGTTTCAACTAAGTAGTGTGTGTCTACGTAGGTGGCTGAATAGGGGCAATCAACCCCCTGGACTAACGAGTATGTCAATCTCCCGATGCCAAAGCTCCCATCCATGTACCTGGTTGACATCCCTCCAGGACAGTTGGACCCATAGACAGATGTAGCATCCTG
The DNA here is from genome assembly GCF_013100865.1 of Trachemys scripta elegans. Classification (NCBI taxonomy): domain Eukaryota; kingdom Metazoa; phylum Chordata; order Testudines; family Emydidae; genus Trachemys; species Trachemys scripta. The sequence continues at coordinate 15,203,034 of NC_048320.1, read as the reverse complement.
GACACTGATTTCATAGACAATCCTCTCCCCCTTAAATCTGATGTCAAAGAGACGCATCCCCGTGTTCACGTTCACCCCAAAGGCAAAACTCCAGGCCTGGGAGACGACTTGGTTGTTTCGGACACTGTAGCGGGGCCCATGCGGCTCATACTGCAGAGGGAACGGAGCCCTGGGGGCTGCTCGGGGCTGCATGGAAGAGAATCCCCCGTCGGGTGGGGCTCTCATAACTGGGGCCACTTTGACATGGCCCTGCTTGAACTCGCTCTCCAGCTGCACCAAGTCCCCATAGTACTGGCCGTTATAGAACACTTTTCTCACCCGCCAGTGGGAGACGTCCAGGCTGCTGTGATCAACCAGCACCTCCAGCCCCACCGGGTGCAGGAAGTAGCCGCTCACGTTGTGGAACAGAGCAAACCAGGTGCTGCGGTCTCCGGACTGGAACCCCCGGGGGGCTGAGGTTAGTGATACAAAACTGGTCCCATCATAATTAAATACCTGATGCAGGAAGGTAGGGGCTGTTGAGAGCGCCTTCTTCCGTAAGAAGGTTTCAATCTGCTCATACTCCTTACCCAGCACTGGTCTGCGGTGATACGGCAGCTTCCCTCCGTACTTCTGCACCGTGATGTCCTGGTGAGTCGTCGGCTTGGGCAGGGGACCCACCACGTACTCCGTGACATTCGGATCTGGTTGGTTTCCAAAATACACCACAGCCAGCGCCTGCCGCGGGGGTCGCCTGCCCCCACGATCCAAGAACCCCAGCACCTCTGCCTTGGTGGGGAGCTGCACATCGATGTAGTAAATGCAGTTATCGGAGGGGTTTGCATTATAGGCGTCTACCAATGGCACCCCAAGGCTGCGCTGCAGGTACCTCACCACTTGCCCCATTTCTTCCGGCGTCAGATCAGCGAAGACCAGGCTCTGATCACTGTGCTTTCCCCCCTGGCTGCTCAGGGGCTGCGGCTCACAGCTGGCTGGTTTCACTCCTCTCGTCAGCAACACACAAACCAAAGCGAAGATCGTGGCTAGTGCCAGGACTAGGAGGATGAGGACAGTTTTCAGGTTCATGTTGCTGCAGTCAGGAAGGCAGAGGAGACTGTGAGGCTTCAGGAGCCACTTCCAGAGTGGTGTTCCCAGCTACAGGCAGCCCGTTTAAGATGCAGCTGAAGGGGTTAAGTACAGGAAACATGAGATGTGGAGGCGAGGTGGGAGGAGGAGATATGAAGTTTGTGGGGACCAGAAAGGGCAGGTCTTCACTATCAGCCCGTCCAGCACGCTCTGTTACAGCGTAACTGATCTACAGACGGCCAGTTACAGAACAGGCGCCATTACTTGTTTGTTCAGACCAACTTCCAGAGGCTGCCTGTAGAAGTTGTGATCTAAGCACTCAGCATCAGTAGGGGGTGAAACCAAATCTTCAAAAGGCTGGAGATTTTTTGCTATAGTGCAGAATTTCATCCCTTCCCGACTCACTGAACTTGGACTGCTCCTAGGGTTCCTTTCTCATGAACTCTCTCCACGGCGGCTAGGTTCTGGGTCTCAGTCGGATTTGCTCTTGCATTTCCTTGGTAAGCAGGGTGGTTGTATTGTTCCCTCTGATAAGGGTTTCATCTTGACTGTGGCTCTGGATTAACCAACGCTCGTTTGGGACAAAGACTAGAGCCTAGGGACACAGCAAATGTGGCGGAAGGAGCGAGGCGCTAGGTGATGATTTGGATGTTAATGCGCACTCAGGCCTTGCCTACACCAGGGCCGGCTCCAGGCACCAGCCCACCAAGCTTGTGCTTGGGGCGGCACCTGGAGGGGGGCGGCGCGGTGCTCCGGCTCCGGTCGCCGGGGTGAGCGGGGCCACGGCCGGGCTCGCCGCCCTCCTCCCAGGGCTCCGGCGCCCTCCCCCCAGCCACCGGGGAGAGCGGAGCCCCAACCGGGCACTCCACCCTCCTCCCAGGGCTCCGGCCGCCCTCCCCGGCCGTGCTGGGGGAGTGGGGGGGGGGCGGGCGGCCGGAGGCTTTTTTGCCTGGGGCGGCAAAAAAGCCAGAGCCGGCCCTGGCCTACACAAAGGGAATCGACAGAGGTGCAGTCCTCTAATGGAGCCATGAAGCACAGCTGACGTCAGGGGCCTCTGCTGGGGTTTGCATTGGGGTAACATCTCTAACAGACAAGGCCTCCATTCCCCCCACCCACGCCCCTGCCACAATTGCAGGAGTCAGCATGTCTGGTTGCTAACATGAAGCAGGTCTTTGTGGGATGGAGGGGAGGCAGGGGACCCAGCTCCTACCGGTGCCATATCTGGCTGGGGGGGCGGTGCAAAGTGTCTCTTTTTTACGGTTCCCTTTTTGCAGACGCCGTTTTAATTTAAAGACTCTCCCCCCCCCCCAATGCTGCTGCTCCCCTGGTACTTCCCCAGAGTCCCTGCTGAACTGACGCCTTGCTGAGTTGTAGCCCGACAGACCGACCTTCCGACAAGAAAACTGCGACCTGGTCTCTTAGCCTCATTGAGACGAATGGGGCTACAGTGCATAGACACTTAGACGACACCAATTGTTTCAGCCAGCAGATGGCGCGTGCAGTCGCACCAAACCACCCTGGCGTGTAGGACGTTACATAAAACTCTCAAATAACCCCCCAGGGGAACTGCCGCTGGAAAACATGCCTGGCTGTGTCAAAGCACGAGGAATTCAGCAGCCGCAAGGAGGCCAGTTTGGGGTCCGAGTCTTGGGCCCTGAACCACAAACGTTCCCAGAGATCAGTACATGCTTAGCACGGCACAAGCTAATCCACAGTCGCTGGTATCCCTGCTTTACACTGGGGAAACTGAGGCACGCTGGGGAACGGTGACAACCCCAAGGTCACAGGAAGAGGCAGCGGTTAGAACTAGCAAGACCCTGGCTCCCACCCTATGCCTGGCAACTGACGGGTGTAAGAAAAATACACACATTTCCAAACTGCTACCTTGCACGGTTTCCCTGGAGCAGCTGCCACTTGCTGGGATTCGCATGGCTGCTGGGGTTTGTGACGTTCCCTGACTCTTCATTTGAATAAGTCAATAAATAACGTTGCAAAGAGCGCTAAGGGTAAGAAAGTGAGCAAGGATGATGCTGCTGGCCATCTGCAAGAATTCTGCATCTTGGGGCAGCCCCCACTCCTGCAGTTGGACAGAATACAGGCAGTCCTCGACTTTATCGCCTTCAACTTACGACGAACGGCACTTACGACGTTTCTGAATGGACACCCTGATTCGACTTACGACAATTAGTTTCAACTTTAGGATGCTCGGTCCTGCAATAGAGTGGACTGCAGTTCCAAGTTAGGACGTTTCGACTTACGACGCAATTTTCAGGAATCAATTGTGTCCTAAGTCCGAGGACTGCCTGTAGCACGTAATAAGTGAGAGGCACAGGAGAGAGAGAAAGAAACATCACCAAGAGACCTACCTCCAATGTCCAAGTCCACTTTAAAATTGATGGAATGGGTGTGTACCGTCCCCAGGGTGTGATCCCCAACCCTATTGCCATAGTCCAGACCGTCACCATACAGAAAGGACGAACTCATGTAGCCTGTGGCTTGGACTTTGGCCTCGATCGCGCCGTTCTGGTAGAAGATGAAGTCCCAGACGTAGTCATAGTTGCCCAGAGTGGCAACTGACCGAAGGACCAGAGCAGAGTTGGTCAGACCCCCGTAGTACAGGGACTGCAAGTTGGAGTAATGGCGCCTCAGAGGAGACCCGGTGTTCTGCTCAAAAATGCAGATGGAGTTTTTATTAATTCTAGGGTTTGGGGATTGAGCTAAGTAGTGTGTGTCTACGTAGGTGGCTGAATAGGGGCAATCAACCCCCCGGACTAACGGGTACGTGAATCTCCCGATGCCAAAGCTCCCATCCATGTACCTGGTTGACATCCCTCCAGGACAGTTGGACCCATAGACAGATGTAGCATCCTGGACACTGATTTCATAGACAATCCTCTCCCCCTTAAATCTGATGTCAAAGAGACGCATCCCCGTGTTCACGTTCACCCCAAAGGCAAAGCTCCAGGCCTGGGAGACGACTTGGTTGTTTCGGACACTGTAGCGGGGCCCATGCGGCTCGTACTGCAGAGGGAACGGAGCCCTGGGGGCTGCTCGGGGCTGCATGGAAGAGAATCCCCCGTCGGGTGGGGCTCTCGTAACTGAGTGCACTTTGACACGGCCCTGCTTGAACTCGCTCTCCAGCTGCACCAAGTCCCCGTAGTACTGGCCGTTATAGAACACTTTTCTCACCCGCCAGTGGGAGACGTCCAGGCTGCTGTGATCAACCAGCACCTCCAGCCCCACTGGGTGCAGGAAGTAGCCGCTCACGTTGTGGAACAGAACAAACCAGGTGCTGCGGTCTCCGGACTGGAACCCCCGGGGGGCTGTGGTCATAGCTGCTAAATTAGTTCCATCATAATCAAATACTTGATTCAGGAAGGTTCGAGCTGTGGGAAATGCCGTCCTCTGTAAATAGCCAGCAATCTGCTCATACTCCTTACCCAGCACTGGTCTGCGGTGATACGGCAGCTTCCCTCCGTACTTCCGCACCGTGATGTCCTGGTGAGTCGTCGGCTGGGGCAGGGGACCCACCACGTACTCCGTGACATTCGGATCTGGTTGGTTTCCAAAATACACCACAGCCAGCGCCTGCCGGGGGGGTCGCCTGCCCCCACGATCCAAGAACCCCAGCACCTCTGCCTTGCTGGGGAGCTGCACATCGATGTAGTAAATGCAGTTATCGGAGGGGTTTGCATTATAGGCGTCTACCAATGGCACCCCAAGGCTGCGCTGCAGGTACCTCACCACTTGCCCCATTTCTTCTGGCATCAGATCAGCAAAGACCAGGCTCTGATCACTGTGCTTTCCCCCCTGGCTGCTCAGGGGCTGCGGCTCACAGCTGGCTGGTTTCACTCCTCTCGTCAGCAACACACAAACCAAAGCGAAGATCGTGGCTAGTGCCAGGACCAGGAGGATGAGGACAGTTTTCAGGTTCATGTTGCTGCAGTCACGAAGGCAGAGGAGACTCCTGGAGCTTTACAGCAGCTCCCAGAGACGCTGCCGTCAGCCTGTTTGGACTGTGGCTGGATGGTTAGTACAGGAAACATGAAAGGTGGAGAGAGGCTGGGGGAGGAGATCTGAAATTTGTGGGGACTAGAAAGGGAAGGTCTTTGCTCCCAGCCCATCCAGCACGCTCGGTGGGCCTCCAAGCGCACTGCATTAGGAAAACTACTGGAGCCACAGGGCCAGTGACTCATAAGACAAATTTCACATCATTATGTCGCTTTTTTTAGTTTGGCCAGTTTGCTTAGGTTCCCATGAGGGCTGGGATGGTGTTGTCAGCATCAGGTTAGGGACTGGAGGTGGGCACATTACCAGCCTGTGAGAGTGGAGATTTCACCACCACAGCTTAGAATTTCACCTCTTTGCATTTCACTGAGTTTCCCTAATGTCCCAGGCTCTTTCCTTCCACACACATGCCCTGGCTGTGTGGTTTTGGGTCCCAGTTTGACCTCCAGCAGCAGGTCCTGTGTGGAGGAACGTGCCCAGCTATGGAATAGCCAAAGGGATGGGGCAGCCCCGGCCAGGTCATGGGGGCCTTAGTCTCAGCACCCAAATCACAATTACTAATTAGCCCCAGCATCATGCCCCTGCACAGCCTGTCATTAGCCAGTCTTGGTCACACTCCCATGAGACACCTCAGGGTCATTATTAGCCCTGCTCCGTGGGGCGAGAGGAGCTGACTTCCTGCAGGGCACTGGGAGAGGCAGAGCCAGGGTTAGCACACAGGAGTCCCTGGATTCCACCATGTGCTCATCCCTCTCCCCAGGCTGCCTGGCCGCACACTGGTGACCAGCTTGGTACCGGATGGGCGGGTTCAGGGAAAATAGAAGGCACATTTTCCCTGGACGGAGCATGGCGCTGGCAGCCTCCTGCTGGAACTCCCACTGGTTAGCATGACTTTTCCAGCCTCACTTTAATAAGTGACTGTTTTCCTTGGTCTCCCTGAACCTCCAGAAAGGCGCAGGTGTCCCAATGTGCTGGTGAGACAGACACAGCAGCCTGAGACTGTCCTGCAGAGAGCAGAGATCTGGGGCGCACAAGCCCTGCCGGATCTCCAGCCTGTGCCGAACACACAAGGAAACCAAGAGTCAAAGCAAGTTTCCATTCCTGCTGCCAGCCTCAACTCACCCCTGCCTCCCCTCCCTCCCTCCTCCTGCAGGCAACACTCACTCTTTCCTGCTGGGGGCAGGTTGCTTCCTCCTCAGGCAGTTCCACCTTTACTTCTTCCATTGCAGCTTCCCTCACCTTGGGTTTGGACCCACCCCCCTGCCCTATGGAGAAGCATTTAGCCAGCGCTGCTCTTGACAAAGTACCTACATCATCCCAGCAGCCTTCTCTGGCCTCGTCTGCAGCTGCGAAGACAGACACAAGCGGACTCATGTCACTTCTGAGTCCTTGGCAGCGAGTCTAGCGCTGTGGCGAGGGCAGGAGCCGCTGCGGTCACCATTCACCACAAGGCCTGTTGGCAGGAGAACTGGACACGTGGCTACCCCAGAAACATGCATCTTCCATTCTGTCGGACTCGCTAGTATCACCCCTGCAGACAACATGAACCCAGGGAGGAGACAATCCAGGAGTGGCACGTACAGCAGCCGGCTAAGAGTGATGCAATGACAGTTTACATCTCCTCTAAGCGGTCTAAAGCCAGCACAGGCTGCAAACACAGCGCTTTTCTCAGTGACAGCGAGGGCTTAAAGAAAGGTGGAGAAGCCCTACAGCCGCCTGGATCCAGCGCGGAGGGAGCTTCAGGATGGCCTTTTGTTCGGTGTGTTTCAATATAGATCTAAGCTCACTAGTTACCCCACAGTAAAAACCAACCAACCCACGCTAATGAGCAGCCTATTTGTGGGGAAGGATACGGCCAACGTGGAGGGAATTTGCTCTTCTCTGCTACTGCTCCCACGAGTTTCGAGCCTGTGTATATGCCCGAGGATGTCCCAGTGCAGCGCAGTCTAAAGGTGCAGTACTTGATACCGTCTATTTCTGGGCACTTTTCCAGCCGAGGGATCTGAAAGCATTTGATAAAGTTCTCCAGAAGGACAGCAGCCCCCCACTGCAGGCCATTTTCAGAGTAAGTGGAGAACAAACCTGAATCCATTTCAAACTGCCAGGGAAATTTCAGGAAGCAAATGAAATGAACTGAACAGCAGCACAGCCGGGACACCTGTGCAAACACTCCGACTCTTACGAAAAGTGAGCTGGCTTCTTTAAGAAGCACAAGTGCTAAAGGCCTGGGTTTTGTCTCAACTAAGAACACCTCCAGCAGCTAGCTAACTCGGCACGTAGAAAGTATCAAGTCTTCTTACTAGCAGCAACACAACTTTATTCCGTTTCAGAGTGTGTACCCCGTTCTACACGTCCTATCCAGCCGCAGTACGGAACTTCTCGCAGCCCTGCCCCAGAGAATTCACTTCCTGCTGAGACTTATTTTAGCTAAATTCCTTTTTGGAACCACCTATTGCTATATCCTGGGTTTGGTAAATTGCCCACCTCTTCCTGCCCCCCTGAAGGAGTGAGAAGGGAAGAGTTTTGTGTTGTTCTGAGGAGAGCAGACTGTGCAGCTCACACAACAAGAACAGCTGCACAATCCATCTCTGCGACATATCGGAACCAAACCCAAAGCCAGCCAGCGGCAGCACCAGAATGCCGGCCACCTGGGCAGGGAGCACATTACTCGACTCCCCAGGGGCTGGCTGGGTCTGTCTACTTGCAGACAGAACTCCGGCTGCAGGGAGGTTTACGTTCCTTGCTCCCATTTTCTCCTGGCCGCGAGTTACATCATTTTAAATGTCAAAGTAAGTTTGCTTGATGTTCATTCACCCTCATTATATTGTCTGCAGGGACGGGGCAGTTGGCTGCTGTGTCTTGTTGCCCTTTGATGGGCACTCACCTAGGTAACCTGGGATATTTTCCCCCCACACTCATCAGTTCAGGCCCTTTCTTTCAGTGGTAGTGAAGAGCGGGTGCTTTTCACGGTGCCATGTCAGGTTCTTTCGGCGTCAGCCCACGCTGACCCCCAGCTCCTGCGGCCTCACAACAAACAAGGGAATTTTATTTTAAGCCAGTCCTTTGCTCCTGTTGCGAAGGGGGCCTGGCCTGAGTAGGCCTTTGGCATTTCCCACACCACAGGGAGCAGAGTCCTGGAGGGGGCCTCATGGGCAGCAGGAAACTCAGACTTTCTCCAGAAGCCGTTTCTCACATTCCTCAGTGGTTCCTAAGATTTGTAGTGAGATCCAGTGTGCTCGCATAGGCGCCAGCTGCTCAGGGCCGGGCGCACCACTGTTCGGTGGCTGGAGCAAGAGCAGCATCTAGTGGCCGTTGGCTCCAGACGGGGAACCCCTCCGTATGTTCTTGAGAGGATGGCTTCTGTACAGAACAGACTCCGGCTCAGATCAAGCAGCCTTAACTACCTCAGACCCTCAGCGTCAACTGTCTACGTCCCCCCTTCACCCAGTCCAGGGGGTTACACGGACTGCAAATACCTGACACCACACGGAAGTGGAGTGTGCGGCAGGTTCCTTTCACCAAGGGGGGAGCCCAGCTCCAGGGCACTAAGGTCTCAAGAGACAGCATTAAGGGGGAGATTTCAACCCTCGCTCAGAGCTCGAGCTCATGGGAGAGGCAGCTTGGAAAGCATCGGTTGCCATTGGAGAGAGTGGTGGAGGTAGGAGGGAGCATGCATGCAGACTAACACAGAGGAGCAGGTCTCTAGCTCCAGGATGGGGCTGCTAGCTGGAAATGCCAGACAAGGGATGACAGGAAAAGGAAAGGTCAGGATCCTGACACCACAGTCGCTTGGAACTCGGAGCAGGAAGTGGAATGACAGACACTGCTGCTGAGCTTTGCAGCTGGCCCGCATCTTTCCTCCCGTGTCTCCAGCCTAGTGGAAGGGCCAGGTGAGAGCCCTGGAGTATGCTCTCTAGCCCTACACCAGCAGGCAGCCACGGTGAAGCTTCTCCCACAAGCAGGGCCTAGTCAATCCAGCCCTCACCACTGAGGCTGACAACCCTGCCGTGGGAGACACGCACTGCACACAGCTGCAGTCATGGCCCAAGGAAGATGCTCCTGGAACCAGCTGCCTAGAGTTGGAGGCTCCCTTATCCCAGTCCCTGGTCCCCAGTGGCCCATTTTATTCCAAATGATTCTAGCAATTCCCAATCGCCCCGCGCAGAAGTGAGTAATGGCAGTGTAAGGACATGGGGCCTTGGTACTAGGTTGCTGGATGCTAATGGAACCTCCGGGCTCCACACAGCAGCAGACTGTCTGGAGAAATGGGGAAGGAAAAGGAGATGATATAGTTCAAGGGTGGAGCGAGTGGAGGTGAGAGAGGCAGAGCCAGACTGGGACAGAGGCGAGGCCTAGCCACTGACAGAGCATGTCTGACAACGCAGCATCACACAAGGGTCCCACGTAAGAATTCAAAGTACCTGTATTTTAATTTCTTGACATGGTAAAAGTTTTACATACGTTCATCTGGCAAGGAAAGTTGAACAGTCCAACAAATAAAAAGGAATCAGTACAAAGAAACACACAGTGAAGGTGCTGCTCCCAGGCAGCAGCTAAGACGCAGTTGGTTTGTTACTGAATATTTATTAACGGGAAGACGAAGATTGGACTTACTACAAACAACAACGAAGGAGTCTATCGAAAGGGCAGGGGGCCCTCCACGCTCAGAGCAACCCCTGGGAAACCAGCAAGAGACAACGGGGCTCTTCAGCATAGAAGAAGAAACAAAAGCAACAGAACGCAAGAGGGAAGGAGAGGACGTTCATTCCATTTCTCACGACTAACAACTCTAAGGCTACTGCACAAGAAGTTACAGGTGTGACAGTGAGACCCATGGAAGCTACAGGGGTCCAAGACCAACTGACCCAGCTTTCCCCTGAAGGAGGGTGTGAAGTAAAAATACCATAAATAATAAAACGTAGAAGGAACCTGCAGCGTCATGAGCCCGTTTCCCACACATACAAAAACTGACCATGCAACCGACCGTTTCCCATGGGGTTTGCAATGGGCCTGGGAGGAGCTCCTGGGCACAGGAGAAGGAATCGAGGTACCTTTCACGGGGTGCTGAGGTTCTGATACTGGATTTGCTGTGGCTGCTTTTGGCCGTCCTCATTCCAAAAGATCAGCCATCGCAGCCAGCCTGCCCAACCCTGCCCCCCAATACACTCGGCAGGCGACTGTGCGTCACAACCTGCTAATTCCTTAGCATCAGTGGAGACTACGAGGACTTCAAAATTTGAGCTCAGGCCTCTCCCTAACTTCATTCTGGACAGAAATGCCTCACGCCGAAGGAGACGTGTGAGAGATTAACATCGGTTTTAACCAAGAAAACTGCTTTTGTAGAGCCAAGAGGAAAGCTACGCACAGGAGCGAAAGCCACCCGGGCTCTGAACCTGCCAGCCCAGCGGGACGTGACTGGGTGGCAGGTGCTCCACATAGCCCTCTGCACGGATCTAGCTGCATTTCACAAGGGAGAGGGACAAACTGGGTGGGATCTAACGTAAGATGGCTCTTTCCTGGCTTGTTTGAACCTAAAAATCTCTCCATGGCACTTTGCTGAGCGTGGCTGCAGCCTGGGCTAGGGGAGCCGCCTGCTCCAAAGGGGCACGTCCTCCCAGCCTTGCAGTTAACAAGCATAAGACAACTATCAGCAGAGGGGTCACTCAGATGGCACTGAGAAGCAGCTGGCTTCTCGCAGGCAGCACACATTCTGTGGACTCAGTCTAGTGCTGAAGACACTGCATCTCCTCCATTCCCAGGGGCCCCAAGGAAACCCTGCAGCTGACAGATGGGGGGCGAGGGGGAGAACCCCAGGGCTCGGTCTCTCATCCAATTCCCACCTAGCTAGGAAGAAAGGCTTGAAGGAGCATTCCCATCCCATGGCAGTGGCCCGCTCAATACCAATTACTACATTAGGGAGAGTTCCTGAGACCTGAACAAAACCAATCACAGAACTAGGCGAGGGTTTCTTTAGAGTTTAACTAAGAGTGCAATACTATTTCCAGCCAGTTTCCCATCTCGATAGTCACGTAACAAACCAAGGCAATGACGGTCTTTGAGTTGACTGAACAGTTCTCAAGTTCAAACGTTGACACTTAGTAGAGAGTCTCAGCGTTGCTGCTCCGAGGCCTCTTGATCTTCTCAATGTTTTTAAGGATCATATCATGCAAAGTGACCTGGAGGGAGGAGGAGAAAGACCATGGATGCACGTCAGGAGTGGGACGTCCACGATTTGACTTAACTCCACTCTCACCGTAAGCACCGGCCTAACCTGAGTAATGGCTGCTCTTACAGCCCCTTAGCCTACCGCCCCTTGGCCCTTCCCCACCTCACCAGCCCTTGCCCTCAAGCAGCAGGTCATGTCTCATGTCAGGCAGTAAGCACCTTAAGCAAGGCCTCGCCTGTCTGCACTCTGAAGAGACCAGCATGTTTTGGCCACTGCAAGCCCCACCGACGAAAGCGAGTTCGTTAACGGCGCCCAGGATTGGCCTACGCCATCTGGAGAGGTTGGGACGGAAGGTTCCAGCAAAGAGCGCAATGAACTGCATGGCCCAGCACTCAGCCCAGAGGCGGGAAATACCAGACTCTCCAGGGCAGCGAGTCGCCGCTCTCTCTGCTTGCTAAGAGCAAAGGGAAAGCAGAGGCCCAGGCCAGCTTCCTCTCAGGGCTCTGAGGTGGGATGGATCCCAAGGGTGCTTCTCCACAGGGGAACGCATAAACCGGGATCCCAACTCTCACTCACATATTGATTCCTCAGCTCGGAGATGATTAAGCGCAGACTAATGTATTCCTTCTCATCAATTTCTGTCACCGTGCGGCGATAATCCTCCTACACAGAGAAGGGAGAACGTGGCTGTGAATAGCCTAAACGCCAGGCTGCCCCTCCCTCTACAGACATCAAGGGGGCTCTCTCCTGTTCAATCTCATGCATTCAAGGGCACGAGGGGACCGTTGTGATCACGTAGTCGGGCCCCCTGTATAGCACAGGCCAGAGACCTGCCCCAAATAAGTCCTACAGCTGAGAGTTTAGGAAAACCTCCAATCTTGAGTTAAAAATTGACAGTGATGTAAAATCCACCACGACCCTCAGGAAACTGTTCCAGTGGTTAGTTACTCCCCCGGTTAACACCACACACCTTATTTCTGGTCTGGATTTGTCTGGCTTCTGCTTCCAGCCATTGGCTCATGTTAGACCTTCCTCCGCCAGACTGAAGAGCCCAGTATCAAATATTGGTCCCCCCGGTAGCTACCTATAGACTGTGATCAAGTCACCCCTAAACCTGCTCTTTGACTAAATAGATTGAGCTCTGAGTCTCTCACCATAAAGCAGGTTTTCTAATCTTTTAATCATTCTCGTGGCTCTGCTCGGAGCCCCCTCCAATTTATCAACCTCCTTCTTGAATTGTGGACACCCCACAACTAGAGACAGGATTCTGGTAACAGCTGCACCAGTGCCAACACAGAGTTAAAACCACCTCTCTGCTCCCACTCAAAATTCCCCTGTTTATGCATCCTAGGATCACATTAGCTCTTTTGGCCACAGCATCACACCGGGATCCACCAGGACCCCTAGATCTTTTTCTGAGTCACTGCTTCCCTACATTCTTTGTTCCCAGATGCACAGTTATCCATATTAAAACAGATATGGTTTGCTTGCACCCAGTTTACAAAGCAATCTAAATCGCTCTGAATCTGTGACCTGTCCTCTTCATTATTTACCACTCCCAATTTTTGTCAACTGCAAACTTTATTACTGATGATTTTGTGTTTTCTTCCAGGTCATTGATAAAGATGATAATTAGCATAGGGCCAAGAACTGATCCCTTCAGGATCCCACTGGAAACAAACTCGTTCAATGACGATTCCCCATTTACAATTATATTTTGAGACCTATCAGTTAGCTGGTTTTTAATCCATTTAATGTGGGCCATGTTCATTTTATCTCATTCTAGTTTTTTAATCAAAATGTTGTGTGGTACCAAGTCAAACGCCTTACAGAAGTCTAAGTATATTACATCAACACTATCACATTTATTAACCAAACTTGTAATTTTATAAAAAAAAATGTATCACGTTAGTTTGAAAGAATCTGTTTTCCATAAAACCATGTTGATATGCATCAGTTACATTGTCTTCCTTAGTTCTTTAGTAATCAAACCCCGTATCAGACACTCATTGTCTTGCCTGGGATTGCTGTCAGGCCTATTATTACCCAGGTACTCCCATTCACCCTGTATATACTGGCACAACATTAGCTTTCGTCCAGTCTTCTGGAACTTCCTCAGTGCTCCAAGACTTATTGAAAAAAATCAACATTAACAGTCCAGTGAGCTCCTTAGTCAGTTCTTTTAAAACTCCTGGATGCAAGTTATCTGGACCCGCTGATTTCAAAATGTCTCACTTTAGTAACAGCTACTTAACATCCTCCAGAGATACTAGTATAGTGGAAATAGTGTTATCACCATAGGCTGAGACTGTATTGTCTGTTTTTTTCCCCCCCAAATGTAGAACAGAATTATTTAGTGACCATTTTCACCTTTTCTGCGTTATTACTGGTAATTCTACCATCTCCATCTAGTAATGGACCAATACCATTGGCGGGTTCTTTTTGTTCCTCATATATTTTAAAACTCCCCCTTAATGCCCTTTATTCTACTGGCCATAGATTTCTCCTTGTGTCTCTTTGCATCCCTTATCGATTTTCTACAATTCCTAACTTCTGATTTATATTTATTATTATTATGAGTTTTCTTTTCCCTTGAGAGAAGCCAGATCCTTCCAGCCCTGCAGGCTCCCCTCCCAGGGCTCCTACCCACCACAGGGTCCCTCCACCAACCCTCCAGGCCCCACAGGACTCTGGCAGCTTCTGCTTAAGGGAGTCAGTGATAGAAACAGCCAGTCGAGGGCTATCCACAGAAACAGAAAAACAATTAATTCTCTCCAACCCCACCAAACGCTCAGCAAAGAGATGCTCCACTTACCACATGAGGATATTTTGCTATTTTGGAAACCAGCTTTGCCCTTGTGATATAGTATCTGGAAGGGAAGAGGGTAGATTTAATAGTCAGAAAATAGCAAAGCAGTGTTCTCAGACCTTGCCTTAGCCACGGGGCTCAAGTCCTTACCCAAAAGCACTCAGCCTCCCCAGAGAGGGACCCAGCGAAGATTGCTCATAGCCACTCCTTCCCCACCTCCACCTACCTAGAAATCTGGTCCAGATACGAAGCTGCCTCGCTCTCCACAGTCCGCAGCTCAGCCACCGTCTCCTCCTGCAAGGGAGCCACGGACACAGAGTGAGTGAGCTTCACAGCAGAAGCAAGAAACTCCAACCCCACTCACGTGTGCAGCCACCCAGCGTCCAGCAGCTCAGTCTCTGGCCACCTTTAAAGTTGCAACAGCTACTCGTCAGGGTAGAATCAGACACAGGTCTCGAGCCTCAGTCAGTTAGCGAAGGTTACAGGAAAATAGGAGCCAGCAGGAACCAGCAGTTCCTGGCCATGATGACCCCCTGCACCAGCCCCACACAGCCCTACAAATTAAGGCTGCTGATCCTCTGAGCAAGGCAGACAAGTTCCTGGGAGATTCAGGGAAGAAAGCAATGCAAATAGCTTCACACAACCACCCTGATCCTGCCAGGTTAGGGTGCTGGGTGGAGCACACAGCCTTCCTCGAACATGGGTCAGCTTTACTGGGTCTTGCAAAACTATGGCATGGCTCCCAGGCCTCTGAGCAAAGTGAGGCTTTTAGGCCCTCTCTGCCCCTCCCTCTTAGATGCCAGGGAAGGATTCAGGTTTCAACGACCCCTCGAAGAGCCCTTTGGAGGCAGAGCCAGGTGGATCTAATGAAAGGCTCCTCAGAAGCCCAAGATGCCCTGGCGTCTGGGGCACTGGCATATAAAGGAGCCATGTGGCCACGGGTCACTTACCTGAATAGAAACCCCAAAGTTGTTTCCATCTTCTATCCTGGGGATCAGAAGCTGCACCCACATTTTGACCTGGAGGGACGCAAAATGACCCTGTGACTGATTGACTGCAGACAGCACTGCAGGGACCTGCCTTTAAATCAGGACCTCTTATTGGGGGCCCACGGAAACTCTCGCTCGAGCAGCTCATCCCAAGACCGTCTCAGGGCCTGGCTCATGCGGGGACTGGGGACAAGGCCTGATGCCTTGACCTCTCCTGGGAACCCAGGACATCCACCCAAGCATTAAGGGAAGATTCTGTCCCTCGATTTTACTGAAGCCCCACTCAGCAAGTATCTGCCACAGGCGTGCCTGGTGCTGTACAACGTCACAGAGACGCAAGCCCTTCCAAGCAAAGGACTGGCAGGAGGGAGCTAGCTGAGGGCTGCAGTGACTTCAGGCACTGGAGTCAGGGCAGCTCCAAGCACATTTGGGAAATGCACCTGCCCCTTTGGGCAGCATCCTCTTCAGAGACCACGAGAAGCAGGGGAGAGGCGGAGTCCTACATTGCCTTATCCTCGAGGTAGGATGGAGGCCCAGTCCACTCTTTATGGATCCCTGAGAAGCCCTGATGCTATGGGGAAGGAATTTGGACAGCTGGGTCTGGGGGCTGGTTGCTGTACTGCCCCATGCTCAGGCCCACACCCACCGTGTTGCACTTCTCAATCAGCAGCCTGATCTCCGGTTTCACTTTCTCAATGATGTCCACTAGCTGCTGGTTACTCTTCAGCATCCCATTGGGCATCACAAACACTTTGGTACCTAGCGCCAGAGGGGAAAGGTCAGTTATTCACAGCATCTTACCTCAGAGACCGCCAGCTCTGCACGTGTGCTAACCATGCTGGATCGCCATGGGGACAGGGATATTTAACAGGCTATTACAAAGACTACCACATGGGAAGGGGAAGAGAGACAAGACCCGGGAAGAAACCCAAACTGGAGAGACAGGGTGCAAAGGGAGCTCCCTGAGGCACACGTAGGAGCTGCCTCTGTTTCAATGCAGCATGAGGCCTGGCAGCTCCCTCCTTCCACGAAGGGGTCAGGCGGCTCTAAGTCTGCTCCCTCCAGCAGCACGCCAGCTCTCATGAGCCCTACTCCAGTCTCTTGGGAGAGGCCAAGCTCTGCTCAGCAGAACCACTAGTGGGCTCCTCCGTGACTCAGTCACACGCCCCAGCTTGTAAGAGGAAAGACGGACAGGCCTGGGTAGGGCAGTGGCAGTCGGGAGAGGGCAGGTGGAGCTTGTGCAGTTTCATACCCCTAGGCACGGAGCGCTGGCTCAGCGGGCAGGCAGCAGCACAGAGACTTGGGGACTCTTACCCTGGAAGGTCTCTTCACAGTCTTCCAGCTTCCTCTTTTTCATATTTGGCTAAAATACATACAACAAAACGTTTTACTCCCCAACCACCCGGGACTTAGCGCGACAGCAGCGAGGAAATTTCTTACAGAACATCTTCGAGGGTCCTGATTTCAGAGCAGCCTTCCCCCTCCAACCGGGGGTGGGTTACAGAGCAAACACAGCACCACCTCCAGCCAGGATCCACGGGCTGAAGAGACCAGTTCTCACATGCTCACGGGCGGCTGTGGCCTGTCGTTAACAGGGAACAGCCTAACCAAATGCACAGCAGGCCATGCAGGTTTAATTAATGTAGCCAAGGGAGGAATCTTACCCCGTCCAGTGCATCATGGCTGTTAGTGAGAAGGATCGGGTCAGGGACAGGAAGGTTCATGTCTGAGTGGATCTGGGTGAGATCATGAATATTCAGGATGGACTCCTGGAAAACAACAAGAAGTCACATACAAATCTAACAACTTTTGTCATGTTAATTGCCAGGAAATGGGAGATTCCAGACCTCAGGTTTCATCCAGCCACCAGGCAAGCGAGAACAGAGGCAGGTAGGAAGATGGGACTGAGAGGACTAGGAAAATGGATTGTAAGTTTGGGACCGAACCCGTTAGGTTTCTATCCAGTGCCCAGCTGATGGGATCCATACACTATCACAGTCCGTAAGAGACACTAGGCCGAGTGTCATGGGCTAATGGCATTCAAATGGGTATAAAGCAAGTTTGGGACACTGCTTTTCAGCGTTTTATCCTGTTTTACTCTCTGCTCTGACTAAAGACAACCCCTCCCCAGGGTCAGGATTGCATGCTGGACTCTGAAGTGAATGGGGAAGCAGGCAACAGCACATATCTTACCTTAAGGAACCCATCAAGTTCTAACAACTTCTTTGGGAAAAAATTCGCCACCAAATCTTCAGCCTGAATGAGAAAGAGCAGCAGATGGTTACACAAGAGCAGTGCCCCAGGCTGCCCTCACCTCTGCACTTAGCCAGCACGCAAGGACACTGTGGAAACCAAGGCTACTACAAAAGGCCAAGCGTACAGCTCTGTTCAAAGCCGGGGGGGGGAGGGGGAGGGAGAGGAAGGAACCTCAGAGGGAGTCAAACTCTCCCACCTGAAGGCAGAGGAGTCTTGGCAGCCCTCCACTCTGCCAAGGCTTTGGAGAACAACAGGACTGCAGACTCTCCACACTCAGGGAGTGACTGAAGTGCCAACTGCCAGCAAGGAGCCTGCAAAGAAAGGTTCTGCTGCACCTCAGAGATCACAGCACAATCCAACAGAAAGCTAGAACCCAACATGGCATTCACTCTGCCCCCAGGTTCCATTCTGAGGAGATGGGTGAGGACACTTACCTCACTTGTGATCCGCTCCCTGAAAGAGTCAACCTAGAAAAGAGGAAAACAACAGCTCAAAATAACTGCTCCCAAACAGCACAGTTCACAGACAGCCTTAGTTCTTCCTGATCTAGCAGCCCAGGTGTGCCAGGCACTGGGCCAGAGGCAAAGCCCTACATATTCCACAGCGACAGAACTCATCCCCTGCCTCAGAGCTGGACCCCGAATTCCAGCTCTCTTAGAGGTATACATTGTTGCATTCCTGAGGGCTAGCCTGAAAACCAGAACGAGAGGTAACTGACCCAGGGTCATTTGCCTGTCTGCAGACAGCCTCAAACAATAGCGGAGAGGAGTGAGCTGACCTACTCATCTTCATGGGCTTGCATGGAAGCAGGAAGGGGACAGTGAGAGAACTGGAAATGCAAGGCCTGCATTAAAAACGGAACTCTAGCCTAAAATTAAGCAGTGGGGCCACTCCCTGACCATCCTAGCCATGGCATATTGAATCCAATAAGAAACCCTGTTTTCAGAATGTATCTGAAGCTCCCAGAGTCTCCTAAATGCCCAGAATTTGGGGCCCTTGATGCAGAATTTAGGTCCAGTTTGCCCTGCAGCGCACAGAGCCTCGGCATCGGGTAAATGGCCCCTTTACAATGGAGACCCAGGGTGAGAATGATACTGCAGAGGGGCAGGTGGCCACACAGCAGCCTCTCCAACACCTTCCCCACCAGGCCAACGGGAAAGCCGACGGAGCTTTATAGGATGTCAGTATTACCAACTGCTGAAAGGCCTCCAGACTCGATATTCCAGGCAGAAGCGGTTACTCCAGGACAGGCTCAGACTCAGCAACCTCAGTAAACAGAGCCCACGCTGGCAGTGCAGGGACAGCAGGTCTAACATTCCCCATCCCAGTGCTACCACCATCGGGGATGGAGAACACAGCAAGCTGCCGTGCAGGCGAAGCACAACCAGAGGCTGAAGGTGCTGCTGTTAGATCGACAAGGCAAAAAGCGCACTCCAGAAGGTCCCCATGAAGCCTCAGAAACAGGCACATTATGCGGAGCACTCCTGGACTGGAACTGAGGCCACCACCAGCCGAACTTCTCAGGGCCACGGTAAATACTCATTGTCAGGTGCTACGGCTAATTATGCCGAGCCCTTCTCCTTTATCTGGCTGTTAAGCTGACTTGGTCAAATGCCTAACGCCGGGCTTGATTGATCATAAAGCAGAAATGCAGTGGAAGAATAGAGGAATTGCACCACCTCACAGGCATGCACATTGCAAGACATATTCCTTTTGCTTAGCTTTAGGCCAAGTGGGTTTTTATTCTTACTCCGGACACTTCTTTTGCTCCTGAGGTCTGAAGGATAGTGAGAGCTCTCACTGTTCACTGAGGGGGTGGAGAGTCTGGTAATAACTGATAACTTGCATAAGAAGCCCATGGTTGCCGTAGCAGTAAACGCTATCAGTTACTGAAATGTTTTGCCCTTGTTCTCACCTCACGTAAGGGTCCCATCAATTCAGTCCCTTTCTCTGGGGAGAGAAGTGGGTATGCTCCCCAACAGTGAGAGAATTTGTTGGTTGCCACCAAAAAACCAGAAACTCAACATTCCCTGGCTCAAAACCACAGGACTGCAGAGTAACAGCGAGGGCAAGAATCTGCAGACAGGTGCAGTCTGGTTATTGAAAGGGGCATCGCCAACCTGAAGGCTAGTCCATTTAAAATACAAGTAGTTTGGGGTCCTACACATGAACTTCAGCCCCTTGCCAATTTGGGGGTTGACGACCACTTTTCTTATTTCTTTAAAAAACATTTTACTCTCATGTTGCTACATGACTGACCCACACACAGGGAACCTCAATATTTCCATTTTTATAACCTGAGGTGTTGCTCTGACAATAGAAGGTGCAATACATTGCAGTCAGAGGGAAATCTGAATTTGACAGTGCCCTTACGAGTATTTCAGAGAACAATCTAAAGCCTCTCTGAACGCAGGGCCGGCTCCAGGCACCAGCTCAGCAAGCAGGTGCTTGGGGCAGCCAACGGAGAGGGGCAGCACGTCCAGCTCCGAAGAATGAAGCAGCGGCGGTAGTGCCGCAGATCGCGACTTTTTTTTGCACTGCTTGGGGCAGCAAAACCCTGGAGCTGGCCCTGGCTGAAGGGGGTGACTTGGAGCAGGCAAAGGGTTTTCCAGACTCGGACCTATTCTAGAGCAGACTGTGCAGCATGAGAGCCCAAATCTACCATCTGAGAGGTGCAACAAACAATAACTGCGTCGTTCATCTGGCCCCACAGACCTGACTGTTAATTACAACAGAAGTGACCCCAGTGACAATCCCCCCCCAACATTCTCCCCCAATCCCCAGGCTTAGGCAAGTGTTCCCACCCTGTAGACATCTCACCTAACAGGCTGCTCCTCAGAGGAGTGAATTCCTTGACAAAGCAGCAAGACATTTAACACCTGCTGTCATTATCTACTACGCAAAAACGAAAAGTAGCAAGTGAAGGCACATGGAAGGTCTATCTACACTGCAGCCCTGCCACCATAACATTGTGGTGTGGACACTTTCTACTTTGACTGAAAGAGTTTTTCTGTTGATGTTGTTAATCCAGCTCTCGGAGAGGTGGTAAATAGCTAGGCTGATGCTGCATCTACACCGAGGGTTAGCTCGGCCTAACTACGGCACTCAGTGCACAAAATTTCACAGCCTAGTTTTTAAGCATAGATCCCTCCGGGACCTGTACGCTGCAGGGAAAGCGGGACCCAAGCTCGGTGCGACTCTGGCAGGTGCAGCAGGCTGGAAATTCTCAGGCAGAGTCACGACACGTAAGATGAAGGTCAGCATTGAATGAGATGCAGTCACTGAATCAGCCCCTCCCCCAGGGTTAGTCATTTGGCCACCAACTAAGCTGTATCTTACGGCCATGTACGCGGCAGGTGCCCGCATCCAGCAGCGCTGGGGACAGAGGTGGTGCTTGCCCATTGGGGACCCTCAGCAGGAATATTTTGTGCCCCCCCAACATATGCTAGAAAAAGCAAACGGGGGCCCCCCTGAGCTGCTCGGGGCCCTATGGAACTGCTTAGTCGGCTCATGCTGGGGCCAGCGAGGACACTGCCAAGTATCAGGGTACAGGAGAGGTTTCCCCCCCCGCAGGCGGGCTGGGATTTGCAGGCAGGGGGGGGGGGGTGCTGCGGTGACTGGGGGGCACGCGAGGAAAGGAGCAGGTTTGACCTGTCATCGTTAGGCTTCAGCGTCAACGACGCCACCGGCCCCCCCCGCCCAATCCCTCCACCGCTCCTCGGGCAGCGGGCGGCGAAGAGGGGCACGGGGGGGGGGCGGGGCAGCCGCATGAGGGGGCCCGGGGGGGGGGGGGGGCCGGGCCGGGGGGGCACGGGGGGGGGGGTCCCGCCCCGGCGGGGGGGGCCCGGCCGGGC
>NC_048320.1:15179835-15181852 GCF_013100865.1 Trachemys scripta elegans | reverse complement strand
GGGGGGGGGTCGGGGCAGCCGCATGAGGGGACCCGGGGGGGGGCGGGACCGGGCCGGGCGGACACGTGGGGGGGGATCCGGGCCGGGCGGGGGGGGAGGGGCCCGTGGGCGGGACCGGGCCGGAGGGTACGGGGGGGGGGAGGGGCCCCCGGGGCATCGCTACCTTTAGCTTCACTTCCGGGTCCACCTTGAGCAACGAGGCCATGGCGGGGGGGGCTGGGCCGGGCGCCCCCTTGTCTCGCTCTCGCTCGGGGTCTCGCTCGCGCCCGTCCGAACCACCGGCTTCGCCGCCGCCGGAACTGACCTCACAATAGCCGCCGCCAATCCGCGACCTCGCCTTCCCCGCGTGACCATTCTTCCCGGCGCGCATGCGCCGCACGCGGAGCCGGGCCCCAGAGCAGCAGCGAGGGAGCGAATAAAAATGGCCGCCTCAGCCCTGCCCCCGCCCGCCCGCCCGACTTCCGGCCCCCGCATGACGTCATGGCGCCGGCGCGAGACTGGAAGCCGTAGGTCCTGGTTGGTTAGCGGAGCAGGCGCTTTGTGTTTTATCTTCCAGGACCCGCAAGGGGACTGCCTCCGCCCTGGCACCCGGCAGCAACAGCCAGGAACAGGGGACCCGTCAGGGGGGGGGGGCAGGGAGACCCCCGGGGATGGGGCGGCCCTAGAGTTACCCATGGTGGTTGGACGCATTCCTGGAGATTTCATCACGTGACGTCATCTTTAATACAAGATGGAGCTTTATTGCCTGGCGGGTCCAGGCCAATCCTGGAGGGTTGGCAACCTACGGGCCAGGGAGATGGTTGCCCTGGTGACCGTGGCATGGGTGCGCTGAGCACCCCACCCCCTGACACTGCCTGCACCTCCCCCCACAGCGCCACAGGCCTGTGCTTAGGGCGCTAGCACGTGGCCGTTGTTGCCACTCCTGGTAATGACAGGTATCAGAGTAGCATATGTATGTGTGTATATATAGCTCCTCAATATATGTTCCATTCCATATGCATCCGAAGAAGTGGGCTGCAGTCCACGAAAGCTTATGCTCTAATAAATTTGTTAGTCTCTAAGGTGCCACAAGTCCTCCTGTTCTTTTTACTCCTGGTAATGGGCACCTCATGGGACGAGTCGAGCAGTGAGCGACCAGCCCTGGGTGCAGCCGGATGCTAACGAGCCCGCAGCCACAACAGCAAAGCACGTGCGGGGCAGGGAGACCCCTCTCCGGAGGAAGGGGTCTGGGTGTGAGTCTTGCAAGGAGTTTCTATTAACAGCCAAACATCAGATCTAGGAAACTGCCATGGGGATCCCCCAGTGTGTGTGTGTGTGAGAGTCAGAGGATGTATGATGGTCAGATAGCTGCTGTCCATCCCTTCTCTCTGCATAAAGGGGTGCCTATGGGGATAGAGGGCACTTACGGCAATAGGTGGATTCCATTCTCTGTAGTAATTGGCCTGTTCCACAGGCAGGAAATGCCTTCTGTGGGAGAGATGCACAAGCCTCTGCCCCTGGCCTTTGACCCTACGTTGGAGGATGAGTTTTAACTCACTAGTGGGCATGGTTGGAATGAGCCTGACTGTGGACCAGGCTCCTCCAAAGGGCGTGAAACCGTTGGTCAGGGCAGGCCAAGTGCTGCGGCCCTGCCTGCGCGTTTACCCACCCTGACTTGGTCGGTTTCTCATGACGTGGCAAGATGTTGGTGTGAGCCAGGGATAAACAGCAGTGTCTGTGAAGTGCTGCTGAGAGCACCATCAACCCCCGGGAGCCGCACACCGACCCTGCGGGGGCCTTCGAACCCAGGCCCGAACCCATGGTGGTGCTCTGACAACACCGTCCAGGCCTACCCCACTGCACCCCCATGCTGCCCCCTCCCCTGCTGGCTCCTCCCTGCACCACACGGCCCCCTTCCCTGCTGGCTCTTCCTCCCCCCCTTCCCCCCCGCCTAGGGTGACCAGATGTCCCCATTTTATACGGATGTCCCGATTTTTGGGTCTTTTTCTTACATAGGTTCCTATTACCCCCCACCCCC
>NC_048320.1:15166050-15179740 GCF_013100865.1 Trachemys scripta elegans | reverse complement strand
CCGCCCCCCCCCCCCCCCCCCCCCCCCCCCCCCCCCCCCCCCCCCCCGATGGCTCCTGCCGGTTTCCCCAGACTGCTCCCCGGCCCTGCTGCCGTCCCCCCGCGGCCCCCATTAGTCCCCCTGCCCGCTAGGGGCGCTGCAGGCCGTGTAGGGGACAGTGCGGCCCGCGCCGGGCGGGCCCGGAAGTGACGCGGTTCGGGTTCGGGTTCGGGTTCGGCTCCGGGCTCGGCCGGGAGCTCGTTCCCACGCTAGGAGCCGGGGCGCGCCCCGCCCCGCTCGGGCATGGAGGGCTCCAAGTCATCGGCCTGCACCATGCAGGTGAGCTTCGTGTGCCAGCGCTGCAGCCAGCCGCTCAAGCTGGACACCTCCTTCAAGATCCTCGACCGGGTCACCATCCAGGAGCTGACAGGTACGGGGGGGCCCGCGGGGGTCCCTGTCCCAGCGCTGGGGGCGGGCGCCGGGCTGATCGCGGGGGAAGCACAGAGTGTTTGGTGATTCCATAACACTCAGCTGATCAGGCGGCTAGGACGATTCCCGCCCTGGGGGTGGGTTTAGGGAGGCAGAGAGGGGCTGTCTGGCATGGCAGTAGGACAGGGATTAACACAACCCTTGGTGGAAGGAAATGGCTGGGATGACCACAAGTGGGGGCTTGACGATACAGCCCAATTCATGCCGAAACCTGCAGCTCCGGGAAATGGTTTCATTGTTCATCGTGCACGAGTTCTTCAGTCCCCTAGTAATTGTTGTTCTTTGTTTAGCTCCCTTACTTACCACCGCTCCAGCGAAACCAGGAGACGTTCATGAAGAAGAGACCAATTTAACAGAGGTAAAAGGTTTGCATTGAAGCTAGTTTGTCTCTTGGAGGCTACAAGTTAGCCTGAGCTTTAATTTGTCTTGTGAGGAGGATAATCCTTCTTTTGAGAGAGAATCAAAAAGGAAGCTGATTCTACATTTCTATGTCATGAGTGGCATTTGATAGGCTGATGGTGTATTGCCTTAATTTCCAGGAAGCCTTCACAGAAAACCGTCAGGATGGTGTATCCAGGAGATTCATTCCTCCAGCCAGGTATCCCTTGTGTTTGCAGTAAATTTTCTGAAACATTGTGGGGGGGGGTCTCCTGCTTCTACATGGATTCATCTCTATAAGAGCTGCCACGATAGAAGACATTGTGTCTACCGGCTTCATTTCAGAATAAATCTTACTCAGTCTTTATTTATCACACACTCCACTGTAGTATACGAAAGCCAAAAGAACTCCCATCTGGGGAAGGATAAGTGTAACTTTCATGCTTTGGGTGTGGGTGGTTGACCACAGAAGTCATGCATTAAGCACAGATTCTCCCTTGCTGCGGTGAACCTCACCTAGGCTTATGCTGAGATCCTCAGCTTCCTTGGGCACTTGGTTATTCACTGGATCCAGTAGGGTCCCAAAAGCTTTCTTAATCCATTCCATTCAGGACCTTGCTATTCCCATCCCCCCTTTCATGTAGCAGCTGTAACTCCTGCATTTGTGGTGTTCTTAGGACATTATTTACCACCTAAGGGATGGCACAGAACTAATACCTGTGCACTGCCACCTAAGACTGCAAATCTCCCACTGACCTTCATGTTCCAAAATCAAAGCGAAAGGACTGCACAAGACCTCAGAATTAAAGGCACAGTGGAGGAAGCTTCTCTGTGAGGAAGCTTTGGGACATAATAGCCCAGTGAGAGAACTTCAGTGATGTTCTGACATTCTTCATCAGTTCACAACAATAAAATCCCTTTCTCTTCAAGAATGATGTCAACAGAAAGTGCCAACAGTTTTACTCTGATTGGAGAGGCTTCTGATGGGGGCACCATGGAAAATCTCAGCAGAAGACTGAAGGCAAGTCTCATGCTGACTGACGAAGTGTAAGTTCTTTGGGGGAGTTTGCAAGTTGGAGTTGTAACTCATATTTCTGGACTTCAAATATTTGTGTAGAATAAAGGTAAAAGTTTAAAATCTGTTCAGTTTATCAAGCTTGGTCTGTGAAAAATGGCACATTGCTGTTCTCTTAGTGGGCACAAGTCTGTCCATTGAAGACTTGGTTTTTCATTTAATATTGAGCAGAACCTGGAGCTGATTCTAAATTTTCTGTACTAAGAGTGAACTCTTTCTCTAGGTTACTGGTGACCTCTTTGACATTATGTCAGGACAGACGGATGTGGACCATCCTCTATGTGAGGAATGCACAGACACCCTTCTAGACCAGTTAGACACACAACTCAATATCACAGAGAATGAATGCCAGAACTACAAGTGAGTGATTTATTATTGAACTGTTGGAGCACTCCCATCATCACTTCCAGTAGCCTTAGTCTGAAGAGCAGGGAAAGAATATAGATATAAAGAAGTCCCTGAATGGAGCATTTGGCTGTTCTCCAAATCTCATCCTTTGAGAATTGCCTTAAGTATCCTTTTGTAACCACCTACCGTCTCCTGTAGACGATGTCTGGAGATCTTGGAACAAATGAATGAGGACGATAAGGAGAAGCTGCAGATGGAGCTGAAAGAACTTGCTTTGGAAGAGGAGAGATTGATCCAGGAGCTGGAGGAAGTAGAGAAGAACCGCAAGATGGTAGCAGAAAACTTTGAGAAAGTCAGGGCAGAAGCAGAGAGACTGGATCAGGAGGAAGCACAGTGAGTCTTAGCCAAAGGCTGTTTGTGGGAGTGACAAATATTGACAAGTGGGTGTATCAGACTGGGTTGTGGGTAAACATGTACTGTACTTCTAATCACTCTCAAATACTGTCTGGGTACAAGTGGCTTCCTCTATTACAAAACTGGGGATCTGGTACCTACTTGGTTAGAGTGACTTGGGTCTCTCTCCACAGACAGGGTCTGACTGGGATAGTGGTGCATGTAGGAGTTGGTCTCTTGCTGTCTTGTTCTGTTGGTAGCTTTCTCATTGTTGCTGTTTGAAGGTATCAGAAGGAGTACAGTGAATTCAAGAGGCAGCAACTGGAGCTGGACGACGAACTGAAAAGTGTTGATAACCAGATGCGCTATGCCCAGATCCAGTTGGATAA
Source organism: Trachemys scripta elegans (assembly GCF_013100865.1). NCBI lineage: Eukaryota > Metazoa > Chordata > Testudines > Emydidae > Trachemys > Trachemys scripta. Next base: position 15,176,689 of record NC_048320.1, on the reverse strand, counting down.
ACTGAGGAAAACCAATGTGTTCAATGCAACTTTCCATATCTGGTAATGTAGGCTCTGGGCTAGAGGGGCAGAGCTGCTGAAGCTTTCGTGATTCTGCATTACAGCATCATTGGCAAGACAGCAGCTTGGTTTCTGGCAACTTAGGTGCTAAGCAGGGCTGAAATCTACTTCTTAGTTGAGAGCAGGCGATCAGATCTCCTCATGGTGGCAGCTGAAAGGGCAGGAAAGGAAATGTGCTCTACCCAGGCTGTGTGAGGAGATTTGCAAATGTGAGAGCAGCTGGCAGGTGCTATCTCTAGGCTGTCAAACCTGGGACCACGTGGAGCCCAGAGCTGAGCCCTAACTGAACAGCTCTGCATGAGCTTTTGCACTTGCCATGTTGAATCCTGAACTTTACAGAGATAATATAAGCTGCTCCATTGTCTTTGAGCTCCATAAAGAGACTTGATGGCTTGCAGGGTTATTACCTTGCATTACAGCAGCAATGGGGATTAGGTGCCCTAGAGACCATCCTTGCCCCAAAGAGCTTACTTACAACTTCTCCTCGTAACACAGGCACAGTGGGCAATTTGGCACAATTAATAACTTCAGACTTGGCCGCCTCCCCAGCGTCCCTGTAGAATGGAATGAGATCAATGCAGCTTGGGGGCAGACTGTGCTACTGCTTCATGCCCTTGCTAACAAGATGGGCCTGAAATTTCAAAGGTAAGAACAGTTCTTTATATACATTGTACTGGCTATCGTGCCATGGGGAAAGGCACTCACAGACTTATCTGCCTTTTCTTTCAGATACCGTCTCGTTCCCTATGGAAACCATTCATATTTAGAGTCCCTCACAGACAAATCGAAGGTAAGAAAGTCCAAAAATAATCTGCCTGGAATGCTAAATTCCCTCTATTCCTGCTAATACGAGTGAGCAGAAAATGTAAATCCTGCCATTCACGATTAGATCTTATTACAGGCTTAATACAATTGCTGCTGTAACTGCCTTACCTCTAATAATCGTAGAACTGGAAGGGACCTCAAGAGGTCATCTAGTCCAGTCCCCTGCACTCAAGGCAGGACTAAGTATTATGCTTCGTGCTCCCCTGGGAGGGTGGGGATGCAAAGAAGCAGAGGAGGTGCCCTGCTTTATTTAAAAGTCATTCTTCTGGCCAGTTGAGGTGTCAATGGGCTCCAGAGTCCTGTCCAGGTGGTGAATGGCGACTGGGATGAGTGGAACGCAATGTGGCTTGGTTCTTGAAGGCAGAGGAATCCCTAGGGCCATCTCCTGCGCCTGTGGTGAGACTTTCTAAACTGGAGTCTCTCTCGGCTGCCTAGAATTAACTTCTCTCTTTTAGGAGTTGCCCTTGTATTGTTCTGGAGGTTTAAGGTTCTTTTGGGACAATAAATTTGATCATGCAATGGTGGCATTCCTGGACTGTGTGCAGCAATTCAAAGAGGAGGTGGAGAAAGGCGAAACTCGCTTTTGTTTGCCTTACAGGTAAATGTCTCTATCTGAATTGCTTCTGTAACATAGTGCATGTTAGCCCATGCTGCTTTGCCAGTGCCCCTCTATCCTGAGCTACAGCATTCTTTGCTATTCCAGGCTTGTCTTACTTTCAGCCAAATCATCTGATGATTCTGTGCTTGAGTGGAGAGTGGCACAGGACCGTTTCCTGGGCTCTGTCTCTTTTGACCTATATGGGATTTAAAGCTAGTTACTCAGCAATGAAAGGCCACTGCATAGTTTTTTTAAAAGCTGGTTATTACCTTTGTTAAAATAGGGGATCAGACCATGTCTTAGACAAAATGTTCAGCCCTCATGTAAGATTCATAATTCTGAGATTAAAGGGTCTGCAAATACAGTACTTGGATACTTCAGATGTCAAACCCAACTACAGAAATAACTGCTCCAAAATCAGTGGAATCAAGCTAGCTTAAATGAAGTTACACAGAGGAGATTACACAGCATTAGCGGCTTATCAGAGGTGACTATTTATGTTGAAATGTAAATGTGTTAATAAACCTCTGTTTATATGATACAGAATGGATGTGGAGAAAGGCAAGATCGAAGATACAGGTGGCAGTGGTGGCTCTTACTCTATTAAAACACAGTTTAACTCTGAAGAGCAATGGACAAAAGCACTCAAATTCATGTTAACTAACCTGAAATGGGGTCTTGCCTGGGTTTCATCCCAATTTTATAACAAATGACTGAATGTGTGTGAAGAACTTGTCCTGAGGGCTAGAGAGTATCTGCTTTTTTTTTTTCTTTCTCGAGAATGTCATAAATTGTCACTTAATATTAACCAATACAACATGTTTACAAGACCAAAAATCCACAAGACACTTTAAAATTTAATTTGACAAGTAGTACATAGAAAAGCAATATGTAAAATTGTACTGTTGAGCAGAACTGAATATAATTCAGCTCTTTATGAAATAGCTAGTTAGCAAATATCTGGGAGTTTTATAGACAAGTCAGAAACTTGCTGTACAGCACCAGTAGGTATCTGATATAATCTCATTACAATTTAACAGAGAGTGCAGTTAGAAAGATGAAATATTAGTGACACAGTGAGAACTGTGTTGTGGGCAAAGCCTATGGAACCTCTGCCTGATCACCCTAAATGTTGACTAATGCTTGAAACTTAGTATCTTCTCTTTAAATCAGAACTGATGAGCACTTAACTTGGTGCCATTGAACTTTATGGGGGATTTGATATTGTTTAAAACATTGCCAGCTATTTAACTATTTGTAACAAATATTTCCTGCAGCCTGTTACTGCACAAAGGTGCACTAAATAACACTGTAATAAAATACTTTGTATTCTGGACAAATTGAGTGCTTCCATTCCACATATACTTAACTACAGCATGGCATTCTGTGTACTGGTATGTAGATTCTGAATAGCTTTCTATCCAAGTAAGATTTAAATCAAGCTTTCAAAGCAGCTGGTGCTTGATTTGACTTGCATTTCCGTGTTAACACTGGCAGACTACCTAACTGAATTTCTTTTTGAGCTGTGGGGAAACTAGATCTGGGGGGAAGAAGGAAAGGAATATAGGAAGAAACAACCTTGAGATTGTAAACTGTTCAAGACAGTCACTGCTTCTGCACAACAGCCACTGTGTGAAGAAAGCCTGGCCCGGCTTGTAGCACTTGTACACAGTAAAACGGTTTGTAGACTTATTGCTGCCATTTCTATAACCATTTTTCTGAAAGCAAAACACTTCACAATGGCAGCATTTTACTCCGATGTCACTACTTCAGTATAGGGGATAGTTTGCAAAGGCCAATTTTAACAGTTTTAAATGCCATATTTGACAGCTACTACATTGCAATTAAACAAAAGTTCATCCTACATGAGTTACAAATCAAAACCACCTGCATCTATTACAAAAGGTTAGTGGCTGGAACATGGCTTTGAGGACACAGATACATGGGAAAGGTTGCAGTAGAAAAGCCAAGTTTATTTTGTAGGAGATACAACATAGTTCTCTGAAGATCTAGTTCCTTTGTTCTTCCTTGGATTAGTGGTGCCAACACTGTGCTTCAGTATTGCATATGAAAACTCTAAAATGCTCTGTGTGGTAATACCAGTGATGCAGTTTAAATGCTCCACAACCTTAAAAAAAAATCTTCCTTATTTTGGGCAACAGAGCAGTAGATCTAGATCTTAAATCTTTGAGTATTTGTAAAGGAAAACAAAAACATGATTATAGTCCACTCTGTGGCTCCAATACTGTGCTATCTAGCTGCTACGGGAATACAAATACATAAAAAAACCCACTAGCCCTCTGTAATTAGCCAGTTGAGGATCCTGTTAGTGGAATCTTTCTCCTTTACAGGGGAGGAATTTTTTTTTTTTTTTTTTTTAGCAACTAACTGCTTCTGCTGTGAGAGGACAATTTTAAATAGGACCTCTTTTATATTATAAAACACAGGCTGGCTGTTGGGGGGAGATTGGTGCCTTGTGGGGTTACTCCTCCCCCCCCCCTTCTGCCAATGGAAGCCTTTGGATACAGCATATTCTAGCAGTAAGAAAGCTTCAGGCTTCTCAGAATAGGTGTGCAAAGTAATGAGACACTTGTGTTAAATTCCCAACCTCCCCTTGCCCTGCAGTACTAATATATTAAAGTACTCCACCTTTAATATACTCCCAGTGCAACACACCTGTCTCCCTGTACTCCATAAACAGTAAAAGATGCAAAAAAAAAAATTAGTTCATGTAAGCCTAAGAACTGCACTGTGTATTTCTTGTCTAGCAGTACCTGATTCCAGTATTCAGGATTTAGTATGAAACCGCTTGTGCTGATGACGCCAACTGCCAAGAGCATGAAATCTTCCTTTACTGGCAAAAATTTTGCTCTGTATAATTAAAACAGTAATATCTGGTTTAAAATGAAGCTGTTCTGTATTTCAATAGCTAAGTGTTGTAGTATTGATACTGTGTAGTTGGAGGTAAACAATTTTAGTGGCATTTTAATGTACAAAACACACGTACAAATTAACACTTTTAAAAGCCACTTCGGGCTGATACTAATATCTTCAACTTAAAGTCCAATCTCCCACTACTTAACTGATTTGTTTGGCTACGTTTTCTTAAAGATAAGAGAGATCCTCTCAGTCTGCCTATTCTACAGCAAAGTTGCTGAAGCATTTTGACTTATCACTATTCTGCAGATGGAGAAAGATGCAGTGCACCCAGGATGACAAACAGTCTCTGTCAGAGCTGGGATCAAAACTTGGCAAATTAAGTTAGTCTTACTTAGAACTGATTATTCCCAAATACTACTTATTATGGACACTTTGTATACTACTTGACATTTCATAGAATTAGCAACTTAAATCTAGAAACCTCAGTCCCAGATTCTTAGTTCACAAAGAATGGTCTGTTGAGTTATATTGCAAATAACTGTGACTTGTATTTTCTCAGTACACTAAGCACTTTTTCTAATCTGTATCTGCTGTATCATAATGTGTCAAATAGACAACTATGAAACTGCAACAGATGGATGGTAAAGGCACAAGAATAATGTGACCCTCACAAGCTTTTTCCCTCCCCTCTGAGCATAAAATCAATACTAGTTCAAATGTGTCCCGGGGCATAGGTGGTACTTACATCTGGAGTTCATTCGGTGTTGAATTCTCAATAGAAATCTTCAGTAAAGTATCATAGATGATGTTCCGCATGAGATAAGTTAAATCCAGTAGGTGCATGCACATCTTATGCAACTGTTTCATAGGAAGTAAGCAGCCATTATGTCCTAAAGTGGAGATTATACATGGTCAGCTATATATTTTCTGATCCATAAAACTAGATTATGAAAAATATTAGCCATTATGACCAAGGCAGTTTTGTGTATTGAGTTGTTTATGGCTAAGATTTTCAGTAGTGACCACTTTAAGGTGCGGTACCCAAAACTTGAGACTCCATAAAAGGGTCTGACTTTACTCAGCAATTTCTATCAATCAGGCCCCTTTAAAGGATCTCAAGTAGGACACCCAAAAAAAATCACAATTCACTTCAGAAAAATTGTGGCCTTATATAACTATTTTTAATAGAAATATTAGTCTTATAACTTTTGTCTTGCCAAACAGCCAAAAGACCAGTTCCCCAGATGCATTTCTTCTTGGACGCTAACTGCTGGCTCCTCGCTTGGTGATGTGTAAAGCTTCTTGCTTGTGTCAGTCAATGGTGGAAGGCTCTTGTGCAGATTTCTATCATTTGACAGGTAAAATGAGGCCCAGGACTCACCCTAGGAAACACCCCAGAGTAGGGAGAACACTTTGAAGCTTTGGGCTTTCCATTAATAATAACCACACGGGCGAGTTTCTCTCTGTCACTTCATGCTTGATTTTATCTCTACAACAAAACATTAATCTGAGATTGTTTGTTTCAGAGTCTAGTGGTAACTGCATTTAGTCTTTTTTAATTTCTACACAGCTTCTTATTATTAATACTCTTACCTAACACCTCCAGAAGCAACTCAACATAGGCAAAAGGAGTTGGCACATTGATCTGGAAGCGTAGAGCCTTCAGAATGGCAAGTTCTGATTCCAGCAAGTTCTGTTTTGTGTATGAATAGTCTAAGGACTGCAGAAATTTCAGAACTGTGTTATTGTTAATTATCTGGAAAAAACAGTGATGGGTTATTTTTAAAACTGCTGCTGTGAGTAAGAGGTGTTCTCTCAAGAACCCAGAAGTTCACCTGCATGATGATATGCTGTTAATAGTTTCTTTGAGCTGAGAACTAATAGAATTTTTGTTTAACTTGCCTTCTAAGCTAAAAATGGAAAATGCAAGCTGAAATTATTACCCTTTGCCAGGTAGTAGCACATATTGGGGTTTTACAGGGCTGTGCCCCATTGGAGCAGAAAGCAGGGACGCTGAGTTTGGGTATTTGATCAGTATAACTTTTTTTATTTACACAATATACACATGTCGTGGAACAGAAGTGGTCACACATGGCAGAAAGGCAAAGCCCTCCCCCTGCAATATCAGCCCTAACACTATTGCCCACTTCCCAGGAAGTATATTTGTCCCAAGGGTCAACTCCAATTAGAGAGATTAAGGCAGAGAGAAAACTCTTGCTTTCAATATTTTCCTCAAAAATAAAATACATCACAATACTAACAACAACACAGCATTTCTTCAAACTGAATAGGGCATCACACACTGAGAAAATTAACTTGCAAAGCTATGTAACAGCATCAGCTGGCGACTCCCTCCAAAACAATCCTGGGTTTTGATATAGTGGTGTGCTTAACAACCAAATGGTACAGGTCATGGTTACTCTAAATAATAAAATTATGTTAACGTCTTTCATTGTGAAGGTGCAGTGTACGATTTCCAGAGGCATAACAGTTACTGTGCCTGAGTGCAAGAGGATCTCCCATGCCCAAATTATCCTGGATTACATAGTCACTGCTGTCCTTTGAAACAGTAACTCCTTTGGTGCGGAGTTGAGATAAGACCAAAATCTAAGTAAGAAAGAATATACTGTGGTACTACAAATCTGGTGTAAGAAATTGGTTAGTTTGCTCACATTGTAGTGAAAAGAAAGTTTGCTTGCAAGCTGAATGCAAGAGACAAGCCGCAGCACAAATGTGTCACACATCTGTGCTTTCCAAGTGCCCCAGATGTTGCCCTCTCCTTGTTCATTGTTCGTCCTTGACTTTTTGGTAGAGTTATAGCTCTCTTCTACATGCTTAATCATAAACCTGCAAGAAAAAAAAAGCTAACTATGTTAGGAATCATTAGGAAAAGGATAGATAATAAGACAGTAAATATAATGGCATTATATAAATCCATGGTATACCCACACCTTGAATATTGCATGCAGTTCTGGTCACCTCATCTCAAAGAAGCTATATTAGAATTGGAAACAGAACAGAAAAGGGCAACAAAAAGAATTAGTGGTATAGAATAGCTTCCATACAAGGAGAGATTAAAAAGACCGTGTCTGTTCAGCTTAGAAAAGAGAAGAGTACAGATGCAACAGAGGTCTATAAAAATCATGAATGTTGTGGAGAATGTGAATAGGGAAGTGCTATTTACCCCTTCACATAACACAAGAACCAGGGTCACCTGATTAAACCTGTTGCCTATTAATTTAAAACAAACAAAAGGAAGTACTTCTTCATATAATGCTGTGGAACTCGTTGCCAGGGAATGCTGTGAAGGCCAAAACTATAACTGGGTTCAAAAAAGGATCTGTAAGTTCATAGAGGATAGGTCCATCATTTGCCATGATGGTCAGGGACACAACCCCATGCTCTGGGTGTCCCTAAACCTCCAACTGCCAGAAGCTGGGACTGGGTGACGGGATGGATCACTCAAAATTGCCCTGTTCTGTTCATTCCCTCTGAACGATCTGGCACTGGCCACTGTCAGAGACAGGGTATTGGGCTAGATGGACCACTGGGCTTGCTCAGCAGGACCATTCTTATGTAAAAGATCGGCTCTCCAAAAAGTTGCCTTTTGCTAACAAAAAGAAAAGTACCTTCTAACTTGTATTCAGAATACTTTACTCTCAATATACATACCAATTATACTTGTAATTAAATGACAGGAAAGACAAAGCTGCAGCTATAAAGATACTCCATATCTTCTGCCTGAGCAGTGCAGAAGACATACAATATAACTGTACTACAGATATAAGAATTGCGTGTTGTCTTTGCTTGGGAAGTTACCTTTCAAATATTTCAACTGCTTGATATCGTGCAGATTGGTCCAGGAACCATTTTTCACACAGAAGAAATACAAATTCTGCAAAAAAGTGCAATTAATCATAACTGGAACTGATGGATAAGATGGACACACTTTATCACAAAATAAAAGTAACTAAGCGAGACAATAAGGAATCAGACATGAAAACTGAGTCACTCTTTGTAAAGAGGCCACTAATGGGAGTTTATGTAGAGGATAAACAACGAGGAGTCCTTGTGGCACCTTAGGGACTAACAAATTTATTTGGGCATAAGCTTTGTTAGTCTCTATGGTGCCACAAGGTGCACACAAATGCACACATCAGGCATTCATGGCATGTGGACACAGACACACAAACATACACAGGCTGACAAAGATCTGCATCTCTCACCCACTATCTGGGTCTCTTTGAAGCATCCTGCTTGATCCGACAGCTCATTCAGATATTGTTCATTTTCTGTAGCTAAACAAATTAAAGTATCTTCAATGATCTCGGGAGCAACAACTCCAAAGACTGGCTCCGGGGTGCGAAACCTGGACACTGCCTGTGCCTCTAAGCTCATCTCAGCACTTCTGGCCAGTTCTCAAACAATAAAATAATAACAGTGTTATTTTTATAGCGCTGCAGCTGTACCCACTACAGTAATTATCAGAGAGGGCACCAGGTAGTGCACGGAACAAGTATAATCCGAAACTTTGCTATGAAAAAATGACACCTCCGTACTCTGGATGTGCTCCCTGGGCGTGTTCGGAATCGCGCTGGAGTTAACACGTACGCTTGTACAAGTGCTCGCTCGTGTCAGTGCTGCAGGGGCCATCGCCGGCACAGGCGGGAGAATGGGATTTCAGTCCCCCCTGGTGCTCCCTCGACAGTTGTTAGCTACATTCCAAGCCCAGGGCAGGGCCACCAGCTGCCCCCCAGCACCACGCGTGACCCACGCCCCACAGGGCTTTATGGAAGGAACACATGACCACCGACTACCAGAGACGCCGCTTGGGGCGTCGCTGATGAGCGGACGATAAAACGAACTCGCTGGCTACCCCACTAGCGCCCGCCAAGGGGACGTGGCCCATAGCGGAGGCAGGGCTGCCTGTCCCCCATGAGGAAGCTGGCGGNAGGGGACGTGGCCCATAGCGGAGGCAGGGCTGCCTGTCCCCATGAGGAAGCTGGGGGCTCACTGCTGGCTACCCCGCTAGCGCCCGCCAAGGGGACGTGGCCCATAGCGGAGGCAGGGCTGCCTGTCCCCCCAGAGGAAGCTGGGGGCTCGCTGCTGGCTACCCCGCTAGCGCCCGCCAAGGGGACGTGGCCCATAGCGGAGGCAGGGCTGCCTGTCCCCATGAGGAAGCTGGGGGCTCACTGCTGGCTACCCGTGCCCCCCCCCCGTCAGCGCGGAGCGGGGGCACACGCGGGCGCTGCTGCGGCCAGGGCGTTCCCCCAGAGCAGAGTCAGGGGACGCGTTGGGGAACCCGCTGGCCTGGGTCTGAGCCTGGGCAGGGCCTGGGGGGGTTGGAAGGGAGGTGTCAGGGGGTCCCAGCCCGGGGGGGGGTCGAGGCCCGCCCCAGGCCGATGGTGGGAGCTGGAGGCCTCGGTTGCTCTGGGATATTTTTTCCCTCCTCATCACCTCATCTCACATGCCGTCTCTCAGCCAATCACACGACGCCGTGGCCCGTTGCCATCTGGTCACGTGGCATTCTCCCACTCGCTCGAGACGCCTCACTTAGTCACTTCTTCCCGCCTAAAAGCTCTCCGGGTCACGTGAAGTCACTGAACACCAATCGCAAGAGACGCTCAGTGTCACGCGGCCCGGGTAACCAATCGGGCGGGAGCACCTGGTCCCCTAGCGGTGATTGGCCAGAATCAGAACGTCCCTCGCTCTCGCGGATGGGTACTTTGCCCTCATCGAACATGGCGTCACGCGCGTCACGCAGGCGGAGTCACGCCGACGCTGCCGGGGTCGCGCGTTTGCCCGAAGCGGATAGGCCGGCCGGCTGCGCGCGCGGCCCGTCAGTCACGCGGGCGGTGGGCGCGGCTCCGCGGGGAAGATGGCGGCGCCGCGGGAGCCGGGCCGGGACTCGGAGGCCGCGTTCGCGAAGCGGATTGACCCGGCGCGGGAGCCGGAGCTGAGCGCGGAGCAGCGGCGCGTCACGCAGCGCGCGGAGGGGGCGCAGCGCCAGCGGGCCCTGCAGCGCCGGCTCCGGGGCCGCAACGTGCTGACGGGGCTGGGCATCGGCGCGGTGGTGCTGGGCATCTGTATCCGCCGGGCCGGGCCGCGCCGCGCCGGCCGCGGGGCGGGCGGGGGGAGCCCCGGAGGAGCGTGGGGACCCCCCCCGGAGGAGGAGAAGTGGGGGTGGGAGGAGCGTGGGGACCCCCCCCGGAGGAGGAGAAGTGGGGGTGGGAGGAGCGTGGGGACCCCCCCCGGAGGAGGAGAAGTGGGGGTGGG
>NC_048320.1:15157139-15164567 GCF_013100865.1 Trachemys scripta elegans | reverse complement strand
CCCACCCGGAGGAGGAGGGATGAGGGGTGGGAGGAGCGTGGGGGGCCCCCCCGGAGGAGGGGGGGGAGGAGTGTGGGGACCCCCATGGAGGAGGAGGGGGTGGGGGTGGGAGGAGCGTGGGGGGCCCCCCGGAGGAGGGATGAGGGGTGGGAGGAGCATGGGGACCCCCCAGAGGAGGGGGGGCTGGAGGGATTCTGGGGGGGGGGATTGGCCCTGTGGAGCAGGGAAGGGCCACTGGGGGAGGTTTGGGGGTGTCTCTGATTTCCCCCCCATGTTTTCCTGAGCGCCTCTATCCCAGATGGTTACACCTTCTACAAGATCTCCCAGGAGCGATTCCTGGATGAGCTGGAGCAGGAGGTCAAGGCTGCCCAGGCTGCCAAGACCCCAGTGAACTGAGCCCCTGAGCAGGCTGGGGGTGCTCCCCGCTTGGGATGGATCCAGCTGGACCTGAGGCCTGTGCCAGGGACCCTCAGCAGCCCGACGCCTCTTGGGTTGCATCTGCCTTTGACATGCCAGGCACTCCCTATGGTGGCTGAGTCCCCCTCGGTGGAAGGGGGGGTCCCTCTCCCCTGTGCCCAGTGGGGACCAGGCTCCTGTTAACTCCAGTTAAACCTTCCGGCTGCAGTTGCAGACTGTGGTGCAACAGCACCAGCTTTGTTTCCTGACATGCTCATCTGCTATTCACCCCCTGCAGCAGGTGGGTCAGGACCTCAATAAATCTGTCTAAATGATTCACCAGAGTGGGTGTGTGAAATGCCAGCCCTGGGCCTCCCAAGTGGGGCCTGCTGGGGAGCACTTGGGATGGGGGTTGGAAGGATAAGTTGGGGTAAGTGCAACATCCCTGTAATATCTTCTTGGTGGTGAAAATACACACAGGGGAAGCTTAAATGCTGTCTCCCAGGTCGGTCCCAGCAGCCCTGGGGTGGTTTGTAGCTATTTAAGAGCAAATGGGGAAAGGTGGTAGAATACTAGGACCAAGTTTGTTGGCTGCAGGCGCGGTGCCAGCGTTTCTTGGGCTGCACACAGCTGCCTTGGCCCTGCATCATGAATTCCTCGTTTCCTGGTTGTGAGAGGAAGCCAGGGGCGGTACCTGGCCTGGGGGTGCCACCCAGCGTGTTTACCACCGGCAGGAAGAGGAGGATGCAGCAGGGAGTGATTCTGCCCCAGGCTGTGATGAGCCCAGTTATCCACTGACCTCAGCACATGCCCTGCTGTGGGGGGAAGAGTAGAGCCCTGGGAGAGGCTGATACATGGAAAGGTGCCTCCTTGGCCTTAGGGGAGAGAGATTTGAGTCCTGCAGGTACAGGACTTGCTCAGCCTTTCTAAGCTAGTACAGGGCTGCAGAGCTCCCTGGAGTGAATTGTGCTTCTCCTCTGGCTGAGCAATGCTCTCTCCCTTCAATCTACAGCCTAGAATGGCTAATCTGCATTGCACCACTGTAGCCAGCACCCAGCCCTGGGGGGGAAGCACGGGATTGCCCAAGCCATGGTCCCTGGGCTACCCTCATTTCCACCAGTCAGGGTGTTTGAGGCATTGACCTTACTGGGCCTTTGGGGGGTGGCACTAGACCTGGAAGTCAGTGACTCATTTTTTTAAAAGGTGATGCAACTTTGAGGATATGAATAAAGCCAACTTTGTGGTGAGCTGCTTGCATGACCTTCGGCTAATGATGCCTGTGTGCCTGCTCGGATACTCCAGGGAGAGGAAAAACCCTGCAAGTGATGTGGGGAAGGTGCCTGTATGCTGCCTCCATGACCCACTGAATTAGATACAAAGGTGACGTGCTGCCCTCTGGGGGAAGAAGGCACAAACCGCCCCCACTCCCAGAAAGGGTGGCTCTTACTGCCCCTGGCCCAGCCTGCATGGGAAACCCTCCTTCCTTTGCCCCTGCGAAGGACAGAGCTCCAGTGCCTGCAGTTATCATTGCCTTTGTTGTGTTCCAATAAATGCCTCTGGAAATTGTGCTTCCAAGTAGATTATTAAGGCAGCTGGTGGCAGGCGGCCAGCTCCGTGCCTCAGGGACTGTTCCATGAAGCACACATTTACCTAAGAGGCTAAAGAGGGTGTGTGGGGGGTGAGAGAATGAGACTTCCCAGCTCATTGGATTAAGTCCTGAATTCACAGGAGGAGAGGGGACAGCAGCTGTATTACCTGGTGGCCACCTTCCCACACCCACCCCACCATAGACACCGCAGGGTTTCTTCTCAAACAGTTTACAAGAAAAGCCTCCCACCCACATCTGTCCTACAGGAAGAATCGATTTGGTTACAAGATGCTCCAGCTGCTGTAATCACACCCCACCGGCACTATGCAGTCAGCCATCCCCATGTGATCTGTTTTATTCACAACCACTGTACAGAGTCTCTAAAAAGCCTTTTACGACAAGGTCAGTCTGTCCTATGGCAAGGCAGGGCAAGGGCAGCGCTCCTCGCTGACGCTATGGGGCCAGAGCGGAAGCCGAGCTCCAAGGCCCAGCAAGTACAAGCCTGATGCCTGTTGCCCAGGAGAATGGCTTGGCACGAGGGTGTAAAAGCACTTGGCCCGGTGCTGCTGGTTTATGGTTCTAGGGCAGAGGCACTGAGAACTCAGCCCCTGCGCAGGGGGCAGCACCCCCCCTCCCTGCAATGGGGCTGGTGGCTCCTGGCGAGGAGTAAAGCACAGAGGTGAGTTGCCCTAAAGGGGAGGGACAGGGTCTGCACGTGCATTTCCTATAACCCAGGCCCTGCCTTCAGCAAACATGACCCCAGGGGCCTAGCTCAGGGTGTCGGGGTGAAGTGCTCTCCACCCAGGGCATGAGTCCAGGCAGAGGCAAGATCAGCCCCGCCCCAGGGCCTGCGTCCCTGGCACTCCCCCTGTGTGTGTGGGGGGGGGCTGGTGCTTTCTGGGAGTGTCTGAAGAGTGGGGAGGTGGGGGTCAGTGAAGGGCTGGGACCCAGCTAAGCAGGAAGCGTTTCTCAGCTGACACTAGGGGTGCTCTGAAGCAAGGCTCCCCATGGGGTAGGGCGTTACCCCGCCCCACTCAGGCTCCTTCCCAGCTGCAGCCCGTGCTGGGGAGGAGGTGAACCAGGCTGGGCAGGACCCTAGTGCTGCCACCATCAGACTTCACAGGGGCCCGTGGGGGGCAATGCAGATCCTCCCCGGGCCTGTCGGACAAAGCCAGGAGTCTCTGGCGACCACGCTCCAAGCGGTGGCACCCGCAGCAGACACCGTGGGGCCAGCTCCGCAGGGACAAAGCTGGGAGGGGCACACAAGGGCAGGAGTTGCCAGTGCTGTCTTCACACCCGGAAGAGCCCGTGGGGCAGGTGCTGGCTGGTCAGCTCACAGCAGGGCCTCTCACCACCCCTCCAGGGCAGCTGGCGCATGGCTGAGGTAGTCCATGAAAATCGGTGCTGGCAGGCCGGTTACTGCGGAGAGAGAGAGAGAGAGAGAAGGGGGCTAAGCCGGCCCTGGTCCCAGCAGGGGACACTCACCGAGGGGTCTATGGACAGGAGCCAGCCGCGCGCACACTCGGGGGCTCAGAGCCGCGTACCCGGCCCCACAGGGGAACCCGGACACTGTCGCTGTGGGGTGTGCAGTGCCTCCGTAGCACATGCTCCAACACAACCCCTTCTGTGGCAGAGGGAGCGTGGCCCATGGGGAGGTGCCACCCCTGGGGTTCGGTGGGATGGGACGCTACAGCCCAGGAGGCCCCCCAGCAACCCCCCGCCCTCACCGTTCGGCTGAGGTCTCCGGCGAACGTCACCCCTCTGCTCGGCCGCTGCTCCTGCGACCCGGTACTGCTGCCACTCAGTGAGTTCCTGCGCATGATCCCTGCTGGGAGCCAGACAGGGTCAGTGGCCAGGGGGCCACCGGGCTGAGGGCCCTGAGCCGCCCCCCAGGGGCCTGCTGCACAGCCTGGCATGTGGGGACATCTCCCCTGCCATGGAACATGCAGGTTAATGCCACCGCCCCCAGGGCAGAGACCTGAGGATCCTCCATGCAGCCCAGGCTGTGGCCACCAGAGAGCTCCCCACAGCACATGCCCCTGGGCCTAAAGCCACATGGGGGTCCCAGACAGAACGAGGACAGCAGGGGGACGGGATCAAGTGCCAGCAGGGAGCAGCGGGTCGGGTACCTGGGGGCTGCGAGAGGACAGTGTGTGTGTGGGGGGGGGTGTCTGCGGGGTCAGGTGCCTGCAGGGAGCAGCGGGTCGGTACCTGGGGTCTGCGAGAGGACAGTGTGTGTGGGTGTCTGCGGGGTCAGGTGCCAGCAGGGAGCAGCGGGCCGGGTACCTGGGGTCTGCAAGAGGACAGTGTGTGTGTGTGGGGGGGTGTCTGCGGGGTCAGGTGCCTGCAGGGAGCAGCGGGTCGGGTACCTGGGGTCTGCGAGAGCTCCAGGCGCTGGAGGCTGTTGCGCCGGGACGGGTTGAAGCTGCCCTTGGAGAGGCGTCTCTGGCGGCTGGAGAGCATGGCAGCTGGGGAGACGATGCCTGGGGGGGCCTGCTTCCCCATCCGGCAGTAGAGCTCCTCGATCTCCCTCTTCTGCACGGCCTGCAGCGTCTGCACTTCAGAGAGGTGCCTGGGGACAGCAGGGCCGTCAAGGCAGAGCAGGGCGCGGACGCCGGTTTCTAGCCTAGCTGCCCGTAGGGAGGAGACTGGCAGGAAGCTACCTTACCCCGCCCCAGCACTGGCCAGCAGCCCCCCGACAGCTCCCTGGAGCCAGAGGTGCTTGCACAGGGCCCCACTTGCTTCCCTGCCCCCCCCCCCCCCCCCGCAGAGCAGCACGGGGGCAAGGCCGAGCCGGGTCACCCACTCACTTCTGGCGCAGGTTCTGCAGCTCCTCCCAGATCTCCTCGTCCTCGCTCTCCGTGTCGTCGCTGCTCAGATAGGACAAGCTGCGCGCGTAGCTCATCCACACCTGGCTCACCACGGCCTGCTGAGGGCTCTCGGCACCGCCCTCCCCGGGCCCCTCCTGGTCGCTCTCTGCCAGCGCCACCGGCGTCCCCTCCTCGGCCAGCTGCTCGTCCGGGTCCTGCACCGGGGTGTCGGGGACAGAGTCCGAGTCGGGGCTCGTGCTGCCCTCCGTGGTGGAGGAGCTGGGCACCGAGGGCTGGGAGGAGGCGCCAGCCGCCCCCTCCCAGGGCTCCAGGCTGCTCTGCTCACTGTCACTCTGTGTCAGGGGGCTGTTGGCTGGGTCCTTGGACGTGGTCACCTGGAACCGGCCCAGAATCTGGGGCTTGGCCTCTGGGAACGAACGGGGAAAGGCGGGTTAGCAGGGAGCCGGCTCAGCGTGGGCCAGGGCAGGTGTGAGCGCTGGGCGTGGCTCTCCGTGCGCTGGTGGGAGAGCTGGCACCAGGCACTCTGCGATGCCAGCCCTGTTCCCACCACAGCTCAGCCAGCGGCCGCCACCCTGAACGCTGCTTGGACAGGCCTTTACCTTCGTTGATGGGGGACAGCCGGGCCTTGGCCGTGCCAGGAGCGGGCGACTCGGAGACGATCAGGTGGCTGCTGGGTTTCGGGGAGCAGGGCGATACCTAGGAGAGAAGCCGGTGAGCCAGGTCAGGGAGCACCAAGCCGCCCCCATGCAGGAGCCTGGCCCCGGCAACATCCACGGCCGTCTAATCCCCGGCAGCAGATGGGCCGGGATTGAGCTGCGGCTCCTTGGCTCAGGCCCAAGCCTCGGGATTAACAGGCTGCTCCAGGCCTCGCGCCGAGCCAGCGGCTCATCCCCCGGAGTAACACCAGCCCCAGGGCTGCTGTAACTGGTCCCAGCATCACCTGCCCCCTGGGGCCATTCCACCGCAGCAGAGGGCCTGGCCTGCAGCCAGCCCCTTCCCACCAGCCCTACACCAAGAGCTGGGGTCTCGCGCCACCTGGGGGCTCCCCTGGGGGCATGTCCTGGCTGTGCCCCCACATTCCTGGGGCCTTCTGGCAGCTGTTTGACCCACCTCACGCTGCAGCGCCCAGGCCCCTTCTGGGGGTGCTTACCGAGCCGCTGTCCAGCGCCCCCACAGCAGGAGCTCTCACTGATGACAACAGACTCTCCCCAGTGCCGCTTCTTCCCAGGCCCTGAGGGGCAAGAGCTGGCCCCCAGTCCTCCGTGACGCGGGTGCTGGTGAGCTCCTGGGTCCCATTGCAGCGTGGCGCTGGCTCCACCAGGCCTGCGGGGCCAGGGGAGGTGGAGTGCGCCGGCCCCAGGTACAGCGACTGCGGGCGAGGTATCGGTGCAGGGGCCAGGGGCCCAGCCGGTGGGGGGGCAGCCAAGGAGACGGACGGCAGCAGCGTCTGGGCCATGCTCATCATTGCCAGGGAGAACATCTCAGCCAGCGAGAACAAGGGGGAGGTGGCAGGAGACCAGGAGGGTGCAGTGGGGGCCGTGCTGTTCATGGGTGGGCTCAGGGGGCCCAGGCCTCCCCTGGGTGGCGTGGTGGGCAGCAGGGAGCCCCCAGCCTGGGGCCCAGGCCCGGCCGTCTGTGGGAAAGACTGGGACGTCGGCGGCTGGTACGGGGCCAGGCCAGGCGCCATCAAGAAGGAGGGCCAGCTCCAGGCAGCTGCACTGGGGGAACCTGCGGAGGAGAAAGGGAGGGGCGGGGGGGGGGGGCGGGGTTAACCATGTCCCCACTCCACGGCTGGGTGCTCCCCCTCCCTCTCCTCTAGGGTCTCCACATCCCTGCCCCCACCCCCCTGCAGCTAGCTGCTCCCTGGGTGGGGCTGCAGTGTGGGCGCTCCAGCTCGGCGAGGGGCCGTGGCCGGGCCTGGGGAAGGTGGGGAGGCCGGTGTCGGAGCCGGTACCTGGCGGTTCTGCTGGGAGCAGAGGTTGCAGCCCAACGGGCTGGGTCCCTGGCGGGGTGTCTGCGAGGCTGAAGACGTCGTTTTCAGAGGGGGAGCCACTGAGCGAGGGCTGGACCGGAGGGCTACTGCAGCCCAGGTCTGGGACAGAGACAGGGAGTCAGTCCCCACACCGTGCAGCCCCGACACCCCCGAGCAGCAGCCCTCCCCCCACTGCAGCTGCCAGACAGGGGGCGGCGCAGGCCTCTCCCCGCATAGGGCAATGCCACCTGGCTACCACTGCCCGGGCTGCAGGCATCCAACCGGCCGCAGGGACCTTCACGGCAGACATGCTTCCATCACAAGCCAGCGGGCAGCACAGGGCCACCTGGCCCAGCCCCCCAGAGAGGGTCTCGCAGGCCCAGGGCTGGGGCGCCCTATTGGAGGGGGGCAGGGGGTGGCAGGCACGTACCGCTGAGCAAGGACGAGGCCGAGATGGAGCGCGAGAGATCCTGCAGCTGCAGCTCCGCCTGCCAATGAGAGACAGGGCCTGTGATGGGCCAGGCCGGGGCTGCGGCAGGCTCTGGCCCGTCTCCGCACACACGCACCCCCGGGACCCCTCCGGCACAGCCCGGGAAGCTGGAACATGCTCTCTGGAGCGATGCATGGACGGGGGGGGGGGG
>NC_048320.1:15142524-15155331 GCF_013100865.1 Trachemys scripta elegans | reverse complement strand
CCCCTCCGGCACAGCCCGGGAAGCTGGAACATGCTCTCTGGAGCGATGCATGGACGGGGGGGGGGGCCTCTCACCGGGAAGGCTGCTCACCGGGAAGGCTGCTCACCGAGAGCGAGGAGGCCACTCACCGGGCGGCCGGAGGGTGGTGGGGGGGATTGCTCAACGGGGAACGAGGGGGAGGGGAAGGACGGGGGGGGCACTGCTCACCGGGGGACGAGGGGGGGGGGGCGCGGCTCACCGGGGGAGGGGGGGGAGGACGGGGAGGCGCGGCTCACCGGGGGACGAGGGGGCTCACCGGGAGGCCGTTGCTGGTGGCAGAGGGCGACAGGCTCTCAGACTGTGGGCTGCCAGCCGCTCCAGTGGCACCGTGCCCGTCCTTGCGCAGCAGGGTCTCCACGCGCTGGATGATGTCCTGGATCCGATGGATAAAGCTGTCCTGCTCCGACTGGAGGATGAACTCGTTATTGACCTGTGGGGCCGAGCAGGGGGTCAGTGCTGGGCGTGGGCCCCCAAACCCTGCCGAGCCCGGCCAGGCCCTGCACTCACCATGACGGCCGCAATCTCCTCCGGGTTGTCCCCGTCCAGGTCGAACTTGAAGGTCACCATCTTGTTGTTGTAGGTCTGCAGCTGGCACTCCACCACCCGGTCGCTCTTGTCCGAGATCTGTGGGGCAGGGGCAGCTCACAGGCAGCTGCGGAGACCCCCCCACCCCACCCCCCGCCGGGAGCCAGATAACGCACAGGGTGGGGCCAGCGCTTGCGGTACCAGGCCTGTGCCAGCCCCGCTTCTCAGCCTGTGCAGATGGGTGGGTTTGGGGGGCCCTTTTCCCCCTTCAATGGAAACGTGAAGGGCCGATCGGCGCTTCTGCCCCCTGCGTTGTTCCCTGTGAACTGCACGTCCACACAGGGCAGGAGAGCGGGACCCGGGGCGCTGGAGCAGCCACCGCGGTGCTCCCATGGGGCCAGGGCCAGCTAGGAACCAGGGAGATCGGCCCCTTGTTCCCTGCCACCCTGACCTCCCCGCGACAGCCCCCGCCCCACACTCCCGTTCACAGCAAACTTCCGCCCCTCGGAGCCTGTGGGCGAAGGCAGGGCAGGCGCCGGTGGCGCTTACGTTGGTGATGCGCAGCCTTGACCTGGCTCGGCGCCGCAGCAGCTTCCCCGAGGCCCGCTTGGCCGGCAGCTTGGCGTTCTGCTCGCTGGCCGAGAGCCCTTCGCAGCCGTCGCTCAGGCCGGACGCCACGTCAGACGCGTAGCTGGGGGGAGGCCATAGCACCACAGCACAGGGGCAAGAGTTACTAATGGCCGATCCCCACCTGCCCCAGCCCAATATCCCCCGTATCCCACCCTGATCCCCATCTCAGAGACCAGTCCCAGCCCCTTCCAGCCAACCCCTCCCACGGGGGCAATAGCTGACTCCTCCTCCAAGGGGCTGGGGCACGGTGCTGACGGAGCAGGGCCCAGATGTACCTGTCCACTGGGGAAGAGAACTCACTGGCCGGGGCAGACGGCAGGCGCTCCATGGGCGAGCTCACAGCGATGCTCTGCGGGGGAGAAGCCGGAGTGAGGGGGCATCATGGCACCCCCAGCAGCCCCCCCAAAGGGGAGCGCCAGGTGCCCCGTGGCAGCGCGAGGCACCACTCACCACGGGGAAGCAGCTCTCTGATTGGGCAGCTGGTGGGCTGGAAGGGTCCCCGGTGGAGAAGGTGCCTGAGTGGCAGAGGGACAGGTCGGGCGAGTCCACGAACCCAGAGGAGCTCAGGTACCCGTCCGTCTCGCAGTCAGCTGGGGAGCAGAGAGCAGGGTGAGTGGCCAGCCCAGGGGCCCAGCCCCCCAAACCTGGCTGCCAGCTGCCCATGCAGGAGGGCCAGGGCAGGCTCCCCCCCGGAGCTGCCGTTTCTCGCCCCCCTTACCCGGGAGAACGGAAGAGAAACAGGAGCAGCTGCACCAGGGCACCACGTTCCAGGCTCCCAACAATGCCAGCCGCAGATGCCAAGGAGAGGCTGGGAGCTGCTCTCTCTGCACCCCAGGGAGACGCAGGCCAATGCCAGCCACACCCCTCCCCCCGCCCCGCAGTGCCCGCGCACTGGCTACGTACAGGTGGTGGAGGAGTAGCTGGTATGCCGGTACAGGAAGAGCTGGTGCTGATCTGCCTCGGGCTCCTCGGGCTCCGGGGGGAAGGTGCCCCCAAAGACAGAGTCCCCGGAGCCAGGCGTGGCCGGCGAGGCCTGGGGGGTGGCAGGCACCGGGGGGCACTTCAGCTCCTCCAGCAGGGGCAGGACGCCCGGCTGCTTCTCCTGCTCCTGGCGCCGCAGCTCATCCTGCGCCCGCTTCACCTTCTCCCGCTTGCGCTTGATGGTGACCACGCGGTCCCGCACCGCCTTGGCCACCAGCTTGTAGTCCGCCTCGCACACAAAGCCCAGGGTCACCTGCAGGAGGTGTGGGGGGGCGCGTCAGGCCCTGCCCCGGCCCAGCCTGGCAGAGCGATCCGGGCACAGGCGAGGTCAGGGCACCAAGGGAGAGGGGGACGGAGGGATGGGGCTCGGTTGCGCCGGGGCAGCCCAGGCAGAGGGTAAGACGATCGCTGCCCCAGAACGGACCCTGCCCCCTGCACAAGGCAGCAGCGCCCGCTACAGGCAGCGGCAAGCCAGCAGCTTCCCCTGTGCCAGAGCTGTGGGCAGCGTGGGTCCGCGGAGGGGACCGGGCCTGGCCCAGATCATTGTCTCCCCATCCCAGGCGGGGGCAAGGCTGCTCCCCCTCCCCCCGCGGGCACCTACCATCTCCTGGGCCACCTCCTCGGCCACGTCCTTGTGCAGCTCGAAGAGGAACTCGAGGGCGTTGTTGTCCTTGTACTTGCCGTGCAGTTTCTTGGTGTCGTCCATGCGCAGCCAGAGCTTGAGGCCGGACTTGACGCCGTCGTCCTCCTCGGCCAGCTCCACGTGCACCCCCGTGTCCTCCTGGAAGAAGGAATGCTCCAGCAGGTCCTGGATGGTGTACCTGGCGGACAGGTCGGGGTCAGCGCAGCCTGGGCACCCTGGGGGGCCGCTGCCCAGCGGGGGAACCCATACGGCACAGGGACCCCATCCAGCACAACTGGCACCACGGGACAGAGCCCGGCACATGGACTGAGCCGGCACCAGGGCGCCCTAGCTCATCTGGAACCCAGGCCGCCAGCCCAATCCGGCCAGCTCCCACTACCCCAGAGGCCTCCAGCCCCACAGCCCTGCGCCCCGCAAGCCCTATGGCCCCACACTCCTGCCCTGCCACGCCCACCTCTCAGCCTTGTTCATGCGAATGCAGCCCTCAATGATTTCCTTCAGCTCTGGCACCTTCACCTTGTAGAAGCTGTTGGGTTTCATGCCCTGCAGGGAGACATCCCGGCAGTCAGGCAGGTCCCAGGCACCCTCCGCAGCGCTGCGAGCAGACGTCCCTGAACGTGCAGGGGGCCGGACTGAGGTGAGACTGGCCCTGTGAGCAAATGACCTCTGGGGCTGCCCTCTGGCTCCGGGGACCTGACTCCCAGTACCCACAAGTTGAGCTTGGAAGGGACCCCACAGGGAGGGGCCGGGAGGAAACACCCCTCACCCCGGGGACAGAGACCCCGATTCAGGCAGGCGAGAGCCAGTGGCTCAGAGTGAGAAGAACCACCCAGCACCAGTCCCTGGCCAGGCCCCTCCCTGGCCTGAACGAGGGGTCAGAGCAGTTCGGGGGGACGGCAGGTCATGGAGCAAACCGGCACCATGCTGGATCTGGCCGGCTCAGGGTCGTTAAGGCTGCAGGCTGGCCCAGGGCAGCGGAGCGGACCAGGTTCACAAACAGCTTCCTGGTTCCGCCCCATTAACGCTGGAGGCTGTTGCTCCCAGGTCCCGGCATGCCAGGGAGCAGCGCGCGGCCTCCGCCAGACAGAAACCTGTGGCGGGGAGCAGAGCAGGGGGCAGCGGGGAGGCACAGCTCTGGGGGAATGGGGCCCGCCTGCAAGGGCAGCCAGGAGAGCCGCTCGGCTCCCCCTTCTGTCCCCAGCCAACGGACCCAAGAGTTCAGCTGTGGCTAGCGGCTGGCCTGGGCATCTCTGCCCAAGTGTCTGGGCGTGGAGCTGCTCCCAGGGCAGCCTCAGGAAGGAGGGAACGTCTTAGCTAAGAGCCAGGCTGGGCTGAGCGGCTCGGGGGGGAGTGGGGGAGGGTCCCCGGGCCCCCAGAGTGGTTCCGGTGGGGGAGGGGTTTCCCTGGCAGAGCGGTGCCGGCTGGGGGTCCCCGCATCGAGGCGCAGACGCAGCCACTCACCGAGGTGACCTTGCGGTAGATCTGGGCGGCGTTCTGGCACTCCGAGTAGGGGTACTCCGAGGTGGCCATCTCCAGCATGCACATGCCGAAGGCATACACATCCACCGCCTCGTCGTACTTCTCCTCGTACATCTCGGGGGCCATGAACTCCGGGGTGCCTGGGGGCGCGGGGGACACAACTCAGCACCAAGCTGCTCCTTGGGGCTGGCTAGCCACACCCTGCCGGCCTGGGGGGAGGGGGGCTGGCTGCAGGGGAGGCCGCGCTCAGCAGAGCCAGGCTGGCGTTGGCCCCCCAGAGGTCCCATGGCGCAGGGCACCCCCCGGACCATGAGTGGCCCCTCAGCCAGGCTATCCTGGGGAACCTGCCCCAGGGGCCCGGCCGCTCGCACGCCCAGCACACCGGTACCTATGACACTCTTGGCAAAGGAGGCCCGCTTGAGCGTGGCCAGGCCCAGGTCCCCGATCTTGACGGAGCCGGTGGGGCCGGTGATGAAGATGTTGTCACACTTGAGGTCGCGATGGATGATGGGGGGCGAGCGCGTGTGCAGGAAGTGCAGCCCCTTGAGGATCTGCCGGCTCCAGCGCTGCAGGACCTTCAGCTTCATCTCCTTGAAGCGTTTCAGGTAGCTGCGAGGGCGACACGGGCGGCATGAGGGGGCGACTCCAGCTGCTCCCCCCGGCCAGGCGCCGCCCGAGCTGCACGGAACTGGGCAGCAGGGTCCCGGCGCAGGCTGCGTGGAGACTCTTCTCACCCAGGCAGCACACACAGCGGGCTTGCCAAGGGCCAAGCATGCCTGGTGCAGCGCAGCACGGCGAGAGAAGGGCGCCCAGGATGCACTGACAGCTGTTCCTGAGCCGGCGGGCGACACGCTGTGCAGCGGGGGGTCGGGGGTCGCAGAGCGCCTGGCAGGCCCTGGGCTTTGCCCCAGACCCCCACCAGTTCTCAGGCCCACCCCGGTATGCGGCTGCCGAGAGGCGCTGCGAGCTCTGCCCGGATCCTGCCCCGGCCCCTTCACGCCAGGAATGCAACTGGCCCACATGCCGGCCAAGCTCGCTGTGCCAGCAACCACAGCCGTCACACGCAGGCCAGACAGGCTCCCCCACCACCAGCTAGGACCCTACCCCCTCTCCCCCCAGGCCCCAGTGCCCCCTCTCCGCCTGCCACACAGCGCCACCCAGCCAGAACCCGGAGCCCTCCCCCCTGCCAGCCCAGCCCCGCTCACGTTTTCAGGGTGCCCGAGGTCATGAGCTCAGTGACCAGGACGATGCAGATCTGGCCCTTGATGGCCGACTTCCAGGAGTCGTAGAAGCGGACAATATTGGGATGCTGCAGGCCCTTCAGCATCTCCACCTCCTCACTGAAGCGTTGCCGTTCAGCCTTCGACAGCTTCCGAGTCTGCAAGGAACCCACAGGGGAGGCATGAGTGGCCACTGGGGGGCGCCCTCTGGCACAAGGGACCGGTCCTGGCCTGAGCCAGCCCCATACCCCTGCCACGGAGCCGCCCCCGCGCTCCCCCATACCCCTGCCACGGAGCACGCCCGCGCTACCCCATACCCCTGCCACGGAGCTCCCCCCCNGCGCCCCCCCGCGCTCCCCCATACCCCTGCCACGGAGCTCCCCTCTTGCTCCCCCATACCCCTACCACGGAGCTCCTCAAAACAACCCAGCCACTAAGAGCCTCCATGCTCCCACCTAGAGATGGAGCCCCTATTGTTTCCCCTATCCATCCTCCCGGCTCCCTTTGCCAGCCACATACACGGCAGCAAGGCCACGCCAAGCTCCCAGTACAGAGCCCAGACTGGCTGCGTGGGCACCGGTGCCCCACACAGACAGCAGCCATGGCCTGTCCCAGCAGCCCCGGGAGTGGTGTTGGCGCTGCCCAGGGCAGCGGCATTACTCACGTAGCAGAGACGAGCAGAGCCAGGCACCACGGCACCAGCAAGGCCACGCAGAGCATCCTCCCCCCCCCCCACGCCCTGGAGCAGCGCAGGGCTGGGGAGCTGGCAGCCGCTAATCGCGCCGGCTGGACGTACTGTGCAGCCCAGCTGCCAGACTCCCCCAGAACGCCCCGGCCCAGCTTATCAGCACCAGAGACAGCCCGTATCTGGGTCAGGATGGACATGGAGCGTCGGGGGAGGACAGAGCAGCCCGGGGCTGCGGGCACAAGAGCGGAAATTCACTCACCTCCCAGCCCCCGAGAGCAAGCAGGGACAGCAGGACCCTTTGCCCAGCAAACAGCCGGGCTCTGCACAGAGAGAGCCGGGGCCAAACCAAGCCCCCTGTGTGCCAGCCCCCGCAGGGGAAGGACGCGTCTCCCCCGCCCCTTCCAGGGAGCGGAGGGGCCCGCCAGGGACAGGGCAGGGGTGAGACTTTTTGGCTTACTCTGGATTTGCTGCTCCCCTGTTAAGCCACATGCTGGATGGAGGGAGGGGCTGGGCCAGCATTTCAGCGGCTGGCTGGAGGGGGCACGGTGCCCGCGCAGCACGCTGGGGTGTTAGTGAGACAGAAGCCGCCCCCAGCCCAGCACTGAGATTCTCCAGCGAGGACGCAGGTCACTGGCTGGTGAGGCAGCGCAGGGCCCCTCTCCCTCCTGCGCCAGTGGGCCCAGCCAGAGGAGTCTGCCCACTCGCACAGCGCTGGGTATGCGCCCACATGGACGCGGAGTGACACCCACAAAGCCACCGGTGTCTGCACCTCCTGCTGCAGCTGTGGGCCGTGCAGGGCCGGAGATCGGCGCCACCTTTTATCCCAGGGGGGGCAAACCCGACTCCTCCCCAGCAGCCCACCCAGCCTGCCTTTGTGCCCCAGCTCAGGGCACGCACCTGCGTTCGCGCGGGGAGCGGGGCAGGAGCGCGGGGGCTCGTTTCCACTGGGGATTCTGCCCCAGCATAGCAGTCCTGGGGCATCAGTCACCAGCCCCTGCACAAGGGGGGGCCGAGGCCTGGTGACCTCCAGGTGCTAAGCACCCCCCACCCCGCGGCTCAGCAGGGCCCAGGTAGTTGGGTCCCAATTCGCAGCCTGAGAGCTTGTGACAAGAGACAGGAGGGAGCGCTCAGCGCCCAGCACAGCTCCTGCCAGCCAATGCCCTGGCCAAGAGAGAACTTGTGTGCACAGGGGCAGCCTGCCCTGGGATGCCCCCTCCACCTGGCATAGCCCCGCCAGTGTCTCCCGCCCAGCCAGCACGGCCCCTCGGGCCAGCCTTGCACCCGTACACAAGGAACAATTCCTGCTGCCTCCTCGGAGAGCGGGCGGGCGGCTGGCGAGTGCAGACACAGGGCACCTTTATGGCAGGGGGCCACGCGAGCCTCAATGCCGCCTTTGTTGGCAGCACAGGCGCGTCAGGCTCTGGGCCCGGTTTTTCCATGTTCCTCCTGCTCAAGTTAATTAAAGTGGCAGCAGAAGTGGAGCTTTGACAGAGGCTTAAAGCACCGTGACTAGGAGCCCAGCCCCAAGGTCAGCAGGGAGGGCACAGGCACCTGCCCCCTGGAGCTCAGCCTGGCAGCTCCATCCCCTCACCAGGGCTGCTGGCGCCAGCCAGGACAGCTTCCCTTCCACCCACAGGCCAGGCAAACGCCCATGAGTCCTGCTCAGCACACACACAACCCCTTCCTCCGCCCCCCCTCCCCTTGCCCCCCCCCCCCTCCCCCCTCCAGCCCCCACCCCACAGCGCTCCCCGCGTGCTGTCCAGGCTCTGGAGTCCCCATGCATTCCTGTCATGTGCTCCACAAACCAAACCCTCCCCAGGAGCCGTGCCTGGCCGCTGACATGCTGGTAACTGTGCCCAAGGCCCTGCTCCCTCTCTCGCAGAACCCAGCAATGTCCGGAGAAACTGGCACAAGTGGAGGGCTGATCCCCCTGCCCCAGCACCAGCCACTGCCCGGCCTGTGGCACCCTCTCCCTAGCCAGGGGCCGGAGCTCCTGTTCCCCCACCCGCAAGGCGCTATGGGGCCACAGCTCTCTCCTTGGCCCTGGCCCGTGATAATACTGGGGAGCCAGGCCTGGCGTGGAGGCGATACCCCAGCAGTCGCTGCGAGCCCAGTTTGCCTTGGCGTATCTTTAAGGCAGGCACATGAAATGACACGAGCCTGGAGCAGCAAGAACTGACTCCATCCACAGCCCCCGGTCGATTCCTGGCCTGCGCTCGAAATGCCGAACGTGCCGCGCAGGCCCTGCCTGCTGGGAGCGGGAACACTGCTCCTGGGGGGCTGCAGCCCTACATCCGACAGCACCCCCCCCCCTCTGCCCCCCCCTGATGAGAGCCGGGCCCCTGGGGGCCTGGGGGGGGCCGGCCCCCCCCCGCCCCAGCGCCAGGCAGCGAGCAGGCAGAGCGCAGGCAGGATCCGGAGCTGCCCGGCTGGGACAGCTCTCCACATCCCTGCCCTGACAGCCAAAGAAACCAACGGCTCGCGGCTGCCGCGTTCCTAAACACTGGAAGCGGCAGGCTCCAGGGAGCCGTGCGCTCAGCCCCTTGGCTCGCAGGAGCCATAAATCAGCCCGGGAATCTTTCGTAATGTTTTCGTTGCATCATAACTGGCCCCATGGTTGGGTTGCAGCTGCCCAGTGCCCCACGTGGGGTGTGCACAATCCCCTCCTTTCACACCCACGTTCGGGGCCCTGACCCCGCCCAGCCCAGAGCAGGGAACCCGCCGAGAGCTATGAATGGCACCTTTTAGATCCAGGGCAAGTGAACTGATCTCCCAGCCCCTGCTCTGCCCGTCCTGACCCATAGCAGCCGAGGAGGAGACCACCATTCCAGCTCCCAAACTGAAATACCAACCAACACATCCAGTGGCACCAGCCTGAGACCCAACAAACTCGCCAGGGACCCGCTGAGCCTCAGTTCATTACAAACAGCAGCCGGAAGCACTTGGGGAGTCGCCCGAGAGCATCCCAGCCCCAGACAGTCCCCGGGCAGCTCCCCACCCCCAGCTTCCAGCCCAGAGGGGGGAGGGGAGGGGGTCTGGCCTGGCACAGGGCTGGGCTCCGGGAAGCTACACGTCTCCTAAGGTGCTCACGAGGAACCAGATCCAGGAACTCCGGAATCTGTTGCCCAAGCCTGCGAGCTGCTGCCCCCCACCCCAGGGGCTCACCGTGCCTGGACAGCGCATACGGGCTCCCCCAGATGGAGTGCTAGAATGCAGGGGGGGGATCGTGCCACCCCCAGAGCTGCGAGGGCACAGCCTGCCCTCCAGTCCTGTACCCCCCATGCCCGGAGGGCAATAACCAAGCTGGCACATGCTGCTTAGCATTCTTGATCCATTACCATTGAGATGTGGGGGCTACGACTGGGCGAGGGAGGGGCTAGGAGCCAGGATGCCTGGGTTCTGTCCTGACACCCTTTCGGCAGCGCTACGTTTGGTGAAAGTTCACCTTGTGGGCCAGGTGCCCCAGCAGCTCCACACAGGCCAAGATGGCCTGTGCCCAACGGACAAGCCCCAGGAGGGCGCTGCCAAGCAATGCCAGCAGCAACCCCCGGCTCCACTCACTGAGAAGGGCCCCTAAGGCGTCTGCTCAGCATATGCACCGGCAGGTGATGCACCCCCCAGCTCCAGCAGCCTCGCTCAGCCTGGAGGGCAGGGACACAATGTACCTCGCTAATAGCCGCCTCGTGCACAGCAGTACGACGCTCTGGGTCACAGACGCTGGAGCCGGCTAACAAGCTGGGATGGAAGCCCCCCCCCGGCTTGCCAAGGCAGGGCTGGCCTCCTCCGGGCGAGGCTGAACCAAGGGAGTTCTGGCCAGTCCCTGTGGGCAGGGGGACTGGGACCAGGAGAAAAGCTGCAGTAAGTGTGTGTCCTGCACATGAGGAGAGGACCCGGGGCGAGCAACGAGCACTTGGAATTAAAGCCCAAAGCCGGGGATTCACCGTGTGTTGGAGAAGCGCCACTGAGCTCCCCGAGGGCTCTGCAGACACCGTCTGCCTCCCGCCCCAACTCCCAGCTGAGGGCTCCCAGCAGTTCAGCCACCCAGAGCCACCGAGTCCCAAGTGCCAGAGCCGGCCGGGCTCTCACTGCTAGGTCCCGCTGCCAGCCCGGGCGCCCCGCTGCTCTCATTGGCCCCTGCCGAGGTGGAGCTGGGGGAGGCGGTGTGGTATTTTTACACGTTTCTTCCTCTCCGAAGGTGTTTATGAGGCTCTGGCTACAGACCCAGCTCTGTGATGCCCTGGGCAGCAGGGCCGAGCAGCAGCCTCTGAAAGCCCCATTGTGCAGGGCCCAGCCTCCTGGAGAGGGGACCAATTGACATAATTATGGTGCATTTATAGCTAAAAGCCTCTGCAGGCCACCATCGCGAGTGCAGCCCAACCCTGAAATAGCACCCGGCCATAAATCCCCACTTGGGAGGGCCCCACAGACCTCTCCAGCTGGAGCCAGCGTGCTGCTGCCCCCGAGAAACAGCAACCCGGGAAAGAGCGTGGCTGGCACCGAACTGCCGCCTGGAGAAGAGATCAGCGCCAGCCTCTACGGAGCCTCCCTGCTTGCTGTGGTCTCCTCCCAGGCTGGGAGCAGAGGCCCAGCCTCCATGTGTACCGCGATTCTGTGTCCCTCACCCCTCGCATCCCACAGCAGCTTGAAAACAACTCAGCTCTTCCATTCACTTCCTGACGGGCACCCACAGTCAGAGCACCCCTGGGCGCGAGGAGCCGAACCCTCCCACGGCTGCTCAGCTAGTGGGGTGCAGGGGGCAGACCGTTTTCCTAGGTTCCGTGAAACTCAACAGCCCCAACATGTACCAGGAACCACCAGGCCTGGAACAAGCGGCTCCCAGATCAGTCTGGTGGGGGCAGAAACCCATCAACCCAACCACAGCCAGGCAGAAAGGGGCTCCCAGCGCAGCACCATGGCTGCTTCGTCAGCGGGCAGCCAAGGAGCAACACCTGGCACCTCCTTACACACCCAGCCCTGCCCCGAGGGTCAGGCAAGTACTGACAGCCCTGCTAGAGCCAAGACTTCAAGGGAGGTCTGTCCCCCAGGAGAGGGAATGGTACTGCCTGCACCAGGGAATGGGGTGTTCCCACAGATCAACAGGTCCCCCAGCGGTGCCCACACCACGCAGCGTAACCGGGGAGTACAGGACCTCTCGTGCCAGGCCGTGACCAGAGCACCTGGGCAGCACTGTCCCAGCGTGCGCCAGTCTGAGGCACAAAACAAGAGCCCAGCCTACAGACCACAGCCCCAGTCCGCCCTGCCTGGGCAGCCAGCGTGGGGTCTCCCCCACTGTATTGCTACCCATGGGGAGGCCGGCTCAGGGCTCTGCCACCCAGAAGCTGCATGGACTCACACCCAGAATGACCGGAGAGGGGCGGGCTGCCCTGGGGCCAGTGGAGCAGTAACCAGAGGAGATGTTACCCACCTGCCCTGAACCTAAGGGCCACTAGGACAGCCTGGAGCTGCATTCCCAGCTGGGCATGTGGGCGCAGAGGCTGCCCCCAGGCACCTGAAACGCACCAGGAGCCCCTGCCCCCCTCCCTGGGGTGTAACGCGACCCCCCGCAGTGCAGCGCCAGTAGAGAGAGGCCTGTAAGCACAAGACAAGTTCAGGCTAAGGGTTCTGGGTCACCCCCGGACACTCTCCGCATGCCGTCCCCGCCCAGGCCCCCCCGGAGCAAGGCCTGTCCTGCCAGTGTTTGGGATGCGCCCAGCACTACCACAGACACTGTAAAACAGCAACCCTAGAGGCCCCTACCCCGTTGAAGGGCTCACGTCCACCTGGGGGGGCCCAGCTTGGGTTCACCAGCCCCCCTTCCTCAGCTCTGCTCCGCCCACAGCAGCACGGGCTCTGGGGAAGGGACAAGCGCTCGGTGCATAAGGAGAGAGCGTGCAGACACGCCCTGGCCAGTTCAGGCAACTCCAGCTCTTGGCTCTGCGCCACTGCCCACGGTGGCGGCGGAGGGGGGGGGGGGTCCTGCAGGAAACCGCTCATGATAAACAAATATTTACCAGTTGGACCCACTTTGGGCCTCTGGTTTCCCCAGCCCCTCCCAGCATCCCCCAGGCATCAGTCAATAAAAACACTGCTTTAAACCTGATTTCAGAAACCAGAAATATGTCAGGCCAAGACTATTATGTGTGAGGAGCCCAGGGCTGGGGTAGCAGGGGGCTCCGGGCAAGGACTGATGGGCACCGGCAGAGGTGGGGGGGGGNTGGGCTGGCAGGGGCTGCGGGTCGGGAGTGAGGGGCACCGGCAGGGCAGCTGGGTGAGAAGCTCAGGACTGGAATAGCGGGTCAGGGCTGAGGTCAAGTGACCGTTTATATTTTAAAAGCAATAAATGACAACTGTGTGACAAATGCAGGACAAAGCTATTTCTGAAAGGGCACAACCACAACCACTTTTATTTGTGGTACAAACTCCTATATTTGTACCACAGCGGCTGATTCTCTGCAGGATTAGGGCTCAAAACAGGCTTGTTAAGTCTGCTCACATGCTCCTTGGCTCTGCATGGCACAGGACGCTTGGGACAAGAGATGCTGAATGAGGAAATCCTAACCGAGGGGCACTGGCAGAGCTCGGGGGGGGGGGGGGGGGGGGGG
>NC_048320.1:15114209-15140505 GCF_013100865.1 Trachemys scripta elegans | reverse complement strand
GGGGCTGTGGGTCGGGGCTGCGGGGACTGGCAAAGCTCGGGGGGGGGGGGAAGAGGTAGCAGGGGGGCCGTGGGTCGGGGCTGAGGGGACTGGCAGAGCTCTCGGGGGGAGTTAGCAGGGGGGTCAGGGCTGAGGGGACTGGCACAGCGCTCGGGGGGCAGATCAGGGTCGAGGGGTATCAGCAGAGCTGGAGGAGGCAGCCGAACCAGGGCTGGCGCAGAAGCTCGGACCGGGCAGCAGGGGATGGAGCGCTCAGTGACCGTCTGTTCTGGTCATTCCCTCGGCAGCACCTGGCACCGCCGGCTGGCGGCAGAGAGGACACTGGGCTAGACGGACCCTGGCTCTGACCCACATGGCTGTTCTTGTGCTTTCCTGGGACTCAAGGGGCAGCAGGAACTTTGTACCCCCTGCCTCGTCCTGGGACGGTGCAGCCTGCTGGCCTGCCAGAGCCCACACGGAGCGGCTGGCACTGCTCAGCACTGATGCCTGCAGACAGGCCCCCCACTCGGTGGCCCCCCAAATCAGCATCACTTTGTAAGCACACCAGAAAGCCGTCTGGCACCATCCCCACGACAGCCGGCCTGGCCGCGCCAAACACTGCCAGCCACGCTAAGAGACCAACACAAACGGCCTCCTCCCCACGCCCCAGCAGGGCTGCAGGACGTCTGATGGGTACCTCAGATCCAGCCTCGCAAACGGCCCGTGCTCTCAGCCTGACGGGCGCCCTCTGATGTGGCCTGTGGAGAGAGACTGGGATCCGCCTGGCAACTCAATCTGGAGCAGCAACACTGGGGCAGGGTTGAGAACCAACCTGGGGCCAAGACAGGTGGCCAGATGCCCCCCAGGCTGCGCGCGCGGAGAACAGGCCAGGGACACACATGCCTGGCACGGCCCAAATACAGGATACAGCACGTGACAAACCCACAGAGAGACACACAAATTCCACACCCAGGAAAAGCCAGGCACGGTGGGGCTGACTGCGGAGAGCGTGTCAGTGTCCTGTCTTCCGACAGTGGCCAGTGCCAGGTGCCCCGTGCCCTTTGCCCTCTGGGCAAAGGACCTCAATGCCTGACCCCGGGAAGCATCATCACTAATACCAAGGGGCTTCCGCTTTGTGTGCAAGGTGGGAAGCTTCGGGAGAAAACTCCGGCAGACCGAGCAAAGCGCCAGTGGGCAGACACGAAGGGCCAGCCTGCTGCTCAGGGCACAATGCCCCTTCCTCCCAGAACCACCCGCTGCCATGCAGGAGTCCCTCCGCCCACCCGGAGACGCAGCCATCGGCGAGCTCACACAGCGACGCCCCACGCTGCTCTTAGGGGCAGGAGACAAACTCGCAAGACACGTTTTTCTGTGTAAACAAGGACTTGGAACTCGCAGCTGCACCAGCCGCCCCAAGGACGAGGGTGGTCAGAGATTCTGGACTGCAGCCGAAGCCCATCCCAAGGGGTTATGTGGAGACGTGGGGTCCTCCGGAAGGGATAGTCCCCATACAGCCCTGCTACTGGTTGCAGCAGGAAGGAGGATGGGGGCTAGAGAAACCAGCCCCCTCTCAGCACAAGCTCCCCAGTCCCAGCAGAGGGAGGCTGGGGTTGGAGGAGGAAGGGATGGGAGAGCTGGCAGGAGACCAGAAAGTGCCAGGTCCGGGTGTGTTAAAGCAGCTCCTGCATCCAGCCCCTAAGGGCACCACAGAGCTTCTGAAAGCATCACACAGACCGGCCACGGGTGCCCACCAACAAATCTCTGTTGATTACGCCCCTGGCACCACACTAGCCTCTGTCAGGAGAACCTGAGAGGAACCATACCCCCCATCTACACTCCAGAGGCACCTCCAACACCTGCCAGCAGTGCCCCGAAACCAGAACCCTAAGGGGCTAGTTCTGTAGAACACGGCACAGAGCTGGCAAGGGGGGCAAGGCTGGCGTTTGAAGCAGCCCCTCTGATGGGCGGAGCAGTGCATGCAGAAAAGGAAGCCCAGAGCCTGGCACGTAAGGCCTGATACACAACTACAACCTCTATGGGGCCGGGATTGGCATGCACGGCACTAGCATGCTGGCTGCGGGCGCTGCCATCACCACGTGATGAGAATGAGCCATGCAGGAAGCTGCAACTGATGCAGAACTGAGCTGTGAGGAGCCCAGAGCGGCTGGGCAGCGAGATGCTGGGAGCATTTCACACCAGGGCCCAACATGCCAGGAGCTGGGAATGGGCGGCAGGGGATGGGTCACTTGATGATTCCCTGTTCTGTTCATTCCCTCGGGGCACGTGGCATTGGCCACTGTCGGAGGACAGGACACTGGGCTAGATGGACCTTTGGTCTCACCCCGTCTGGCACAGCACCAAGATCCCAGCACATGGGCACCTACGGATCTGAGCCACGCTGGAGGTGGGCAAGGGCATGCGTTGCTGGGTTGCTGCCGTCCGTCTGCAGAAATGGCACCAATGGGAATAGCCATGAATTACGGTAATTCAGTATCTGTGGCTGCTGCTGCCAGCTCTCCTACGTAAGAGAAATCACAGGTCCAGCGTGCCAGCCACGGGAGGCCACTACTAATGGAAAGGAGAGACCTGGGGCTGCAGGAGCCAGAGATAACGGAGAAATGACCAGATGTGGCCCCAATCCCCCCACACACCTTCTTGGAGCTCCGTCTTCCCCAGTCTGCCACAGTATCACAAGAATCTCTGAGGAGTGGGAGGCCCAAGGAATAAGAAAGAGGCTGAAGCCGAACGAGGGGACAGGGACCTGGGGGAAGCAACCCGCACATGCCCCCACCTGAAGTCTGAGACGTGTCTTGAACTCGGCTTTGGGGGTCCGGGAGAGCCCAACCTGACCCACGGCTCAGTCCCAGGGCCGTCAAAGGGGCACTTGGGCCAGTCACAAACCCCAGACTTTCTTAAACCCCTCTGGGGAAAGGAGCCACCGACCCGGCACCTGCAGAAAAGCCTGCCCTAGCCCTGCCAACACCACAGGCAGAGACATAGCACTGAGCCAGGGCCCAGGCCCATCCTGCTGATCAATCCCTCCTCACTCCAACCTGCCTAGCTCAGCAATCCAGGGCCAGGGCTGGGGAAACTCCCACACAGCCCTCACCCCCCACCCACCCCTGGAGCCTGAGTGCCAAGGGGCGGCCTTGTGCCCCAGCACAGTGTCGGATTAACCTGAAGTAGAGCCCCATTGATCTGGGAACCTTGGGGGAGCAGGGGGCAGCCCCAGAGTGGGGCAGCCAAACAGGGGCTTGGTACGCTGGGTCCTGAGCAGGGGCCTTGCAGCCTGCTGGGCTGGCAGGCCGGACCGAGGTGCCCCAGCCCTGCAGTCGCTGTGACCCCGTGCTGGGGAGCTGCTCCACTAGCCCCTAGAGCGTGGGGGAAGGATCCCGAACAGAATCGCCCCAATTTGTCAGACATCAGGGTCCAACCAGCTCCCCACTCTCAGGCACCCTGGCCCCTGACCCTGCAGAACATTACCTCCTCCCCAAGGGACTGCGCCTTGCCCAGCCAGCCACCGCCGGGAGCCGCGGCACCCACTTCCCCACTCAGAACTCAGGCGGCCCCATTCTCCCCCACCCTCCGCCACAGGCCAGCCAGGTGCCAAGGGACTGGGGGGCTCCTGGCTCTGCAGCACCCCGCCTCCGACAGGTGTGCAGCAAAGTGACCCCTGGCGAGCAGCCGCCCCGGGGACCCCCCGGCCCACCTGAGGGCGAAGGCGCTGGAACGGGGGGCGCTGGGGGCGCTTTCCGTCATGTCCAGTGTCTCTCAGCCCTCCCCACGCCCCTGCCTGAGGGCGCCTGGCCCCGATACCCCCCGCCCCCGGCCCGCACCCACCTGCAGCTCGCACCAGGCCACCTCCACGGTGGTCTCGGTGTCCAGCCCTTTGTAGACCGTCTTGAAGGAGCCGCGGCCGATCTCGATGTCGAACTTGAGGAACCGGCCGTCCGGGGAGGTGGCCACGGCGCGGGTCTCGATCTCCTCGTTCTCCTCCTGCGCCCGGCGGCTCTCGTCCGGGGGGGCGCAGCGCGGGGAGACCCGGCCGGGGGGCGGCGGCGGCGAGGGCGTCTGGCCGCCGCTCTCGCTGCCCGAGCCGGAGCGCGCCGCGGGCTCTGCGCCTTGGAGAGCCCGGGGGTCCCCGCGCGCCTCCTGCGCCCCGGCCGGGCCGGACCCCGGGGGCCCCTCGTACCCCAGCCGCTCCAGCTCGGCCGAGCTCCGCCGGCTGAACCGGTAGGAGCCGCGGCGGCTCTCGCGCCCCCGGCTGCGGAGCGGGGCTGCCCGGCCGGGGGTCCCCGGCTCCAGGGCGATGCCGCAGCCGGACAGATCCACCTCGGTCTGGGACATGGCTCCGGCCGCGGGGGGCCCGGCCACGTGGAGCATCAGCATGGGGGTGCGGGGGGTCCGCGCCCGGGGCCAGGCGGGCTCCCCGCTTCGCACCTGGAGGCGCAGCAGCCACCGAGCCCGGACTGGGAGCCGCTGTGCGGCGCCGACCCTGGGCTGCCCGGAGCCGAGCTCCGCCTGCCTGGCGCCTCCCCCTCCCCGGGCGCAGCGCACGCCCCCGGCCCGCCCCGCCCCGCCCCGCCCCCGCCGGCAGGAGAGCCGGGTGAGCGGCAGGCTCGGCGCCTGCCCGGGCTGGGAGCGGCGGGGGGCCAGGCCCGCCCGGGGCTCCCCACTCACCCCCCAGCGCTGCTCCCGACCCTCAGGAGAACGCAGGTGTTGGTGAGGCTGGGACAGTTCAGAGCCTCCCCATCCCCCCGCTCTCCGGGGGGCAGCTCCGGGAGCGACCCTACAATAACAGCGCCACCGAGCCAGAACAAGCAGCCCGAGGAGGAGCCTGGCCAGCCGGACCCTCTGCGTCCCACTCCAGTCCTCACACCCACCTCCCTAGCCTGCTGTTCCGGGCCTCGAGCCGGCTGTGGTGGCCACGCAATAGGTGCTGCCCCTTGTCCCCGGCCTTCTATCCAAACCTGCACGGGGGCAATGCCTGCCTTTGTTCTTTGTACAGCCCCTAGCACAGCAGGGCCTTGGTCCCAAGAGGGCTCCCGTGGCACTGCTCTGACAGAAGGAAAACCCCAAATATTGGGATGGCAAAGCCCAAAGAGACGGATCGTCCTTGCAGAAAGACCGACACTGGGATGGGAGCACTTGGGCACAAAGACCTCTTGGGTCACTGTGGGCTAATGAGCCTTCTGCCCCCAGCTAAAGGACAGACCCACATCACGGGGTGACGTCAGACCAGGGCGCACAACTCATGACCAAGTCCTTTCCTCCCACAGGTGCAGCATTAATGTCTGGGAGAGGCAGGAGACTGGCTGGCGTTCCGTTCTTGACTCTGCCACTGACCTTTGGCAAATCGCTGCTTCTCGCTGGGCCTCAGTTTCCCTGTCTGTCCCATGGGGGTGATGTTGCTGACCTCCTTCGTAAAGTGTTTTGAGATCTGTCGATGACGAGTGCTGTTGTTATTCTCAAAGATGGCGCACTGGTCTGCCCTGCTCTGGCATGAGTTCCTTCCTATATGCAGCACAGAGCCATTTGCTAGACTGGGGTCCTTCCTCGGCTGTCTATTCTGCAGCACACTTGGGGAGGGTGTTCCTGCTGGAGGAGACGCTTGATCCACAAACCCAGACACCTCCACACCAAGGAAGCGCCCCCTAAAATGCTGATGCTGCATGGAAACAGGAGAATTAACCTGTGTGAGTCCCCACTGGTCACCTCTTCCTCACTTGGCTGCACGTTATTCTGCTGAGGCTGTAACTCTCCAGTGCTCAGTGAGGGGAGTAGGGAGAGCCAGCCATGTGCTGTCACAGTGCAGTCATCAGAACCAGGGCCGGATTTGGTGCAGGCGACCGCATGGGGTGCTGGGCTTGGGGGGGCTGTTTTTGTTGTTAGTGACAAAAGGGAAAATAGAACGTTTGAAGTAAAATGTTCCAGGTATTCCGTGTGTGGATTCATTTTTCACTAACCTCCTAGAATGTTCTGGACTTCTGTAGAATCTCGTGGAACCTTCCAAACTTTCTGAGAACTACATTTTCCTCGAACCTCCAAGAACGTTGTCAGCCCAGCCCTCCCGGGGACTTAAGGGGCGTGGCGTCGCCAGTCAGTCAGTGAGATACAAGAATGAAGTGACAGCCCAGCCGCGATATAGTGAACCTTGCTTTATTGTGTAACTGTGAAAGTGTATTTGTTTTAAGTCTTGAAGAGTATAAGTAGCGCCTAATAAAGGACATATTTAATGAGACACCAGAGATATCTATTGAATCCCTATCTATGCAGCAATATAAAAGAAATAGTTACTTCTTTTGCTATGCTTAACACGTACTGTTCGATGACGTTCTAAGGGCTTGTCTATACTTACGCGCTGGTTCGGTGGCTGGCAATCGAACTTCTGGGTTCGATTTATCGCGTCTTGTCTGGACGCGATAAATCGAACCCAGAAGTGCTCCCCGTCGACTCCGGTAATCCTGCTCGCCGCGAGGAGTACGCGGAGTCAACGGGGGAGCCTGCCTGCCGCGTCTGGACCGCGGTAAGTTCGAACTAAGGTACGTCGACTTCAGCTACGTTATTCACGTAGCTGAAGTTGCGTACCTTAGTTCAAATTGGGGGATTAGTGTAGACCAGGCCCAAGACTGCAGAACATGGACTTTTGCTCTCCTAATACTGTCTGTTTTCCCCCGTAGGAAATAAAAGATGCCCTGGAAGAAGCCTTCAGGAGCTCAGTATAGGAAGTGAAAAGCACAATTGCATCTAGTTTTCAGCAAGGGGCAAATTTGATGGGAAAATATATGAAACAGAACAACACAGACAGGGCTGTAGGCAGTAGCCATTGTCCCAATGCAGAAGAAATTGAGGAGCGAAGAGTAAATGGCAGAACTCCTGTTAGTAAGGAATTAGCAGATTTACTTGAAGATAAGGAATGGAGATGTGAGGAAAGTGATGGAGAATTGTCCAGGTTTCCTGGCGGCGTGCAGGAGAGTGGGGCTCACACGACAAGCGGAGAATAGAGAAAAATCTGGCTTACGTGAAAAGGAGAGAAAGGATAAGGAAGAATCAGCCTCGCATGATGACAGAAACAGCTCTGGCTGCCATTCCCTCAACCTAGTTGTGTCAGACGCAGCGTCATCTTCTTTAGATTCAATCTCTTTCTCCGGACTACTGCAAAGGATATATGCCCTGTTTTCAGCATCAGCAATCAGGTGGAAGAGTCTCACGGACAATGTTACAAATCTAACCCTGAAACTGCTAAGTGACACTCGCTGGGAGAGCTGCATAGGCAGCATAAGGCCAGTGAGGTACCAAGTGACTGAGGTTTATGACACCCTGGTGGAACCGGCGCAGTCGAGTAAAGCCAAGGCCAGAATCCGACATGAGGCACAAAGTCTGGCAAACCAGATCACTCACTTGTGGTTTGGCCCATATCCTGTTCCAAGAAAATGTTGTAAGCAAGGCATTACAAACTCCGACATCGCGACCTTGATGAGAAGCTGCCTTGATTTCATTGTGGCCTACAGAGACAACAGATTTGAAGATGCCATCACTAGTGCCAAAGAAATGGTGGGAAAACTGAGGACTTGAGCCTGTCTTCAAGGAAACTTGTATTCATCAGAAGAAGAGACAGTTTGGTTACGAGGGCAGAGATGAGGTGATGGGAAGCTTGGGAGAAAAATTCACGAGGGAGTTTTTTTGCTTGCTCATTGACACTGCTTGAGTGTCCATTGAAGAAAGGTTCAGACAAATGAAGCACCATGAAAAGAAGGTGGGGCGGGGGGGGGGGGGGGAGGGTTGTATGACCTTAGTAAGCTGCCAGGGGACAGGAAAAGACTCTTGAACAATTCACTGGACCTTCACTGGACGCTGACACATGTTCGGACATCAATGCTAAAGACCTCTATGTCGAATTGGACAACAGCCATCCCATTCTGCCACACGGGAAGAACTTTCCACTCCAAGTTCTCCAATTCATGCATGATGCAGAGCAGGAGGACACTTTTCCTAATGTGTGGATAGCTTTGAGGATTCTGCTCACGCTGCCAGTGACAGTCACGGGTGGTGAGTGCAGCTTTTCAAAGCTCAGGCTCATTAAAACATATCTTCGATAGATGATGGCTAATGAGAGGCTGACATCGCTTGCTATTTCAGCGCTTGAAAGTGCCATTGGCCTGTCTTTGGATCTGACGCTGCTTCAGTTCGTGAGGGCAAAGGCGAGAAAAGCGACCTTGGGCACTAAAGGACCAGGTTTCAAAGTAGCAGCCGTGTTAGTCTGTATCCGCAAAAAGAACAGGAGGAGGGTTAACATTCTAAGGCTGTCACCTACTGGAACACTACTTAATACTGGTTTGCCAGAAGCTGGGAATGGGCGGCAGGGGATGGATCACTTGATGATTCCCTGTTCTGTTCATTCCCTCTGGGGCACCTGGCATTGGCCACTGTCGGAAGGCAGGATACTGGGCTAGATGGACCTTTGCTCTGACCCAGTCTGGCCGCTCTTATATTATTATGTCCACCCAATGTTGGTGCACAGTTCAATTTCTTGCTGTTAGTACATTTCAGTTACTCTTCAAATTAAAAAGTTTCTATCCATTTAAAGGAAACAAATTATTTTTATTTGTTTACATATGGCATGAATAAATAGATTTACAGATCCTAGCGTGCACATTTATCGTCTTACGTGACAGGGATAAATCATGCATCTAACTCATGAAATGGGCTACAAATGCAATAAAAAATAAGGTATTCAAAAGTTTAACAAAGAGGCTCCTCGCCTAGGGCACCATTTGGTCTAGGGCCGGCCCTGTTCAGACCAGATCCTTTATAGGGAGCTTAATTTATGCCTCTCCTTTCCTCTCCTTCTAGAGCTGGGAAAGTCAGACTGGGTCCCAGATAGCCCCTGGCCCTCCCAGGCTTGCTCCCTGCAGTCCATGCTCCATTCCGGTGTGAAATGACTCAGGCAGCGGGGTGACGCAGGTGTAATTGAGCTGTAGCAAAGTGCTTGTTCTAGTCATTTACTTACCGCTTTTAACCTGAGGCTTCAGAGCATCATGTTTACTGGAAAGCAGCAGCTGCCTCTCTCTTGCAAGTTGCCGGAACCGCCTCCTGCTCCGTGCAGCTGTGATTCAAGGTATCGGGCCCTTGGGTCTGTCTGCAGCCTCAGCATGGCACCCAGCTCTGCTTTAGCTGCTGGTGAAAAGAGCAAAGTGAGTGTGTAATAAAGACATTAAGCTATGAGCTATTAACGAGTGTATGGCCGGGACCAGCAGCCCTTATCTCGCATATGGACAAGCACCTGTTGCCTTTTCGGGGGTGCTCTCCATTCGTTTCACAGCTCTGTGGAGCCATTGACACAAAATCCAAAGCAATTGTAGCTCAGATTAATTTATTTCCCCTAAAGTCAGATTGTTTCTACTAAACGATTTCAGCCCAGCAGTGTCCTCCACCCAGATTAAAGCCACTAAACCCCATTTCCAGGACAATATACACAGATCCTTGGAGCAGCGGCTAAAGTTCACAACCCAGCACTAGTCAATGTGCAGCACTGCAAATCCCCTTAACTGGGGTGGGAGGGGTCGGGAAACATTTAATGAAACATTGTTTCTGCAGAAGCCCTGGATAGGTCCGGGATCAAACTGCAAATCCCCTGAACGCTGGCGGGTTCCCAAAAGCGTCACCTCCCCCCTGCTCAGTGACCAAGCGGATTGGGCACGACTTCTCCCGCCAGCACCCCCTTTGCTGAGACCCGCTCTCTCGCCTTGCTTGAAAATTGCTAATGTGTAGCTTGGGTGTGTGAGCTAGGAGAAGAAATCACCCCACCCCTCTGCTCCGCCGGGGCACGTGCTGCTGGGAGAACAGGCACAGGCCACTTGCAGAAACGTGTGTGGAATAACTCCCCCCTCAGCAATGCCAGGTCAGGGGAGGAAGGGGTCGCTGCATTCTGAAGCCAGAGCCAGGGTGCCAGATGGACCAACGGTCGGATGCAGTGCGGCAAACACTGTTCGTATGGCAGAGTGGGGACCTCGTGGTGACAGACCACACACCTGGGCGCTCAGCGCTGCAGAATGATGTTCCCTCCCGGGCAGAGGAAGCACACATGAGGTTATCCCTGCCCCTCACACAGCTCCCTCTCGTAAGCAGAT
The DNA here is from genome assembly GCF_013100865.1 of Trachemys scripta elegans. Classification (NCBI taxonomy): domain Eukaryota; kingdom Metazoa; phylum Chordata; order Testudines; family Emydidae; genus Trachemys; species Trachemys scripta. The sequence goes on along the minus strand of NC_048320.1, from coordinate 15,130,396 downwards.
CCGCATTGGCCCGGCTTCCCATCCAAGCGAATTCACTTGCCCAATACCCCCGTTTGGGCACAACGCCACGCGGAAGCAGCACGCCCGGTGCAAGTTTTGCCTTCCCTCCAGGACCCGGCAGAGCTGCGGGCATGAGGCTGCAGCTTCCCTACTCCTGCAGCGGATGGCAGGTTTGTGAAGTTCCCTGCCCAGGAAGGCCAGCAATGGCTTTCCCTCTTCTCCTGTCCTGGCGGTGGCTTTTAGCAAAGCCAGGGATCCTCGGCCTGATGTACACAGGTCGGGTGGGGGAGCCCCTGGGTGGCTTTTTCTGCAGCTGTCCTGTGAGAATCATCTGCAGCTCAGAGACAGGGACACTAGAACATGTGGCTCAGGGCTGGGGGAGGAGGATATTGATCTTGGCACCAACTGGTGCAAACCCATTGCTTCCAAAATCACGCGGGGAAAGAACTGTCTCCCCTGCGCGAGAAACCCTGCGCGTCAGGACTGCTGCCACCTCCCAGTGGCGCAGGGCCAGTTGTGCTGCTCACCCTGCTGCACAACCAGGTCTGCCACAGACAGGTGTCCGACGCCCCCGGCAGAGGAAAAGCAGGTTCCCTCTCCTCTCTCCCTTCTCAGCACTGACCCCACCACCGAGCACGGGGTGAATGTTGTTAGATAAGCTCTGGGGCTTGGCCCAGTGCATGGAAATGGGACCAAATCCAGAGCGGGTCTAGAAGGCTGTACAGAGCCCAGGCTTGATGACCAGGTGGAAAAGTGGGAGCTCACCTGGCATTTGAGCTCCTGGGATACATGGTGAGCTCCAGAGCTAACAGTGTTAACGCTGCAGGGAAGGGCTGGCACAGGGGCACCAGGCCTCTTTGCCTCCAGGTCACTGGGACGTATCCGGAGCTGGCTGGGAGCCACCCCAGCTGCCAGGCCTCAGGGGTCTGTGTGCACTGAATTTCGGGACCTCAGCTCAGCTTCCGGCAGCCAGGTGTCCCCATCACAAAAGCCACTTCTGGGATCAGGCCTCTTGCCAGCAGCCTCAGCAGAGGGGCCACGCCCTGATGAACATGGAGAACGAACACCCCTCTTCCACCCACAGAGGTCGCAGCGGGTGAGGGGGAATCATGCTGGCAGAGGGACAGGGCAAAGGGAGCTTGACCTGGCATTGTCCCATCATGCCACCTCTGGGGATGCCCCAAGGCGTTCAGACTCCAGCCCCAAACTCGCCACAGCTGAAAGGGGTGTGGCTGCTGCACGGTGGCAGGAACAATACAGCCAGAGACAGGCACCTTCCAGCCACCTCCTCTTGACCTAACCCTGGGGCACCACATGGAGCCTGACGTGGGCTGAGAATGGAAACTCCCAGCCCTTAATCGAGAGCTGGTCCCTAGAGCTCAGGGTTTGTACACAACACTCGGTGTCTTATCAGGGTGACATTTCCATGGCCCCTGGTGCCCGTGCCGGTGCCAGCCCTGCTCTTTGAAGGCCCGCTCTAATCAAGCAACATAACCTACTTTCCTATGTGTTTGGCTGCCAGCTGGGCCGTCGCTCTCCTGGGGGATTAGGTCACTAATCAAAGGGAACGCTGCTCTGCTGAGCGCTCCACTGTCTTGCTTATTAGCTCCCATGCTGCCAGAATCCATCTCCTGTGAGCTCGGAGTTCATGGCAGGGAGGCAGAGGGGCTGCGATGGGGCTGAGCAGGGAGGAGGTCTGAATGCCCACTGAACTCAGCGCCTCTCAGCATCTGGTCATGGTCCCCAGGGCTCCCCTGCACAAGACTGGGACGCACATTTCAATCAACTACACGCCCTGGGGAACCACATATCTGCCTGGGCTGGCACTGGCGGGGTAGCGTCCTGGGCTCGCTCCAGCCTCTGCACATATGGGGAAGGCTTTGGCCCTGCCGTGTGTATCTTGGGGGTGGACAGATCCCATTAGAGACTCAAAATTAACAACACTGCTGAGAAGGGCCTCGAAGTCCAGGGCTCATCTGAACCCTTTCGCAAGGCTGACGGAGCAGAATGGCACAAGACTGGATGTCAGGAGAACTGTGCGTGATCAGAAAAATTCAAGCAGGTCCCAGCTGCACAGCACGTCCCCAGCAGAGTCACTCGCCTACCCAGGCAACATGCAGTGTCATGCTTTCCCCACACTGCTGCTTCCTGGCAGGGTGTGCTCCCTGCTCTGCGTGCGCTGGGGGCTTGGTGATGCCACCCACCGCGAGAGAGGAATCCCTGAGCTCCTGACGAGGATAGTGACTAGGGAACCATGTGCTTCCTGGGGTGTGGTTGGGGGAGTTCTCAGCTTCCCATTCTCAGTTCCTGGGTGTGACACGGGTCACTTTCCTCCTGGAGCTCCAGCCCTGATCTTATGTTCGATCGGTCGCCTAAAGCACCTACCCAGGGAGGTCCCTCAATTCCAGACAGGTAACTCTTCTCCTGACTTCCTTAGCCTGGAGTTAGACACAGACACATCATTCCAGCCCTGAACACAGCTCTGGGGCCAGTGCAGACTCAGGGCTCCCCAGAGACAAAGGGTCAGAATTGGTCAAACTGAAACGACACTCGATCAGAACCGATGGCATTTAAAAAAAAGCCCCAAGCCCGTGAGCAGGTCTGAGCTGGGTGTGCATGGCCTGATAGTGCCCTGATCTCAGCCCAGGGCCCCTTACGCTCCACCTTCCCCTGGCCAGATAGCCTGTAATCAGTGTGACCAGCTGCAGCTGGGATCTCAGAGCTGCAGGGACCTGATCAGCCCCATAGAGACCCGCCTAACCCCAGCCCCTGGTGCAGCAGCAGACCCTCCACTGGAAGCTGACAAGCCGCTGCCCTGGGAGTGTCCAAAGGGCCAGCCAGGGCTCACTGCCCCACAGTGTGAACAGGGAGGTTCCAAACAGGCTCCACACTGCTGAGTCTGAGTGTGGGGCCCCCATCCCCCATCGGGAGCCCAGACTCTTGTGTCATTACAGTGGGAATGGGTGAAACCTGATCCTACTGCTGCTTCTCCCTGGCAGCCAATCCCCACAGCCACCCGGCAGGCTCTGCACAGCTGGGCTTTGCCCGCTCCCTGCCTGGGTGCCAGCAGCTGAACCCCTGTCCGGGCAGAATACCCTCCTGCCACGGACCACGGAGAGGTATCCTCGCCATCGTTCCAACTACTACTGAGGGCAGGTTTCCGCAGCCGAGCTGTTGGAACTGGCTGCCTGTTATCTGCCCGCTCCTGGTTCGCTCTTCTCGCCCAAGGAAGCAGAAGCCCCTTTGGGCAACTTTCTGACACTTCTGTGGCAAAGCCCAACGTGAAGGCGCTGTGATTCTTCAAGCTTTGCTCTTTCCCTCTTCCCTGGCCGTTTGCCAGCACTCCCCCCACTTGGGCTTTAGTCCCAGCCCTGGCCTGCAGCGCGCACACTGCAGTTCTCCTCCTCCCAGCTCAGGGGCCGAGGTTGTACTCGCCCTGTGCACCAATTCGTTTGCTTTACTTACAGAAGATCATTGGAGTTCTTCCTCGGCTGTGAAGAAATATAAAGGGAAGGGAGTGGAGTCTTGTAGTTAGAGCCAGCCCGGCGTGTCAGGACACCTGGGTTCTGTTCCCTCCCGCATGACCATGGGCTAGTCTCTGCTCTCCAGGCCTTACCTGGAAATGACAATAATGATGTTTTCCACAGATGTTAAGGCTAGAGGGGACCATCTAGTCTCACCTCCTGTGTAACCCAGGCCAGAGAACAACCCAGGGCAATCCAGCCGGCGGGTGTGGTACAGCTTGCAGTCTAGGTGTCAGACACAGCACAGCAGGGGGAGAAAACAGGCAGTCGGGGAAGCCAAACGCCTGGTCTCACCCCTGGCTTGGCTGAGTAGCTCATTTGCTGTTTGCGGAGACCTCCTGGCACTTGTACGAGATCTCCTCCAGCTCCACGCAGCACCGGGGGGCTCCCAAAGCAACTCCAACCCACGCAAGCCAGGCTGCTTCTAACTGCACTGCCAAGTCAAGCACGCTACACAGATAAGGATGCCAAACAATCAATGTCAGATGACAATAAAAAGCCTGGTTATTATCCCTCCCGCCGCCAGCTCTGTTTGCATTGCCACGGCTAGCAGTCACTCCGCTGGGATCCTGCAACGGCAGGCAGTGGCCAGCAAGGCTCTTTGGGCTCCGGGGGACATGGCGATACCAGCTGGCCGCAGCAGAGAGTCACAGGACTGCACCGTGCACAGTGCTGCTCTACCTGGCCCCTTCAGACAGTCCAGTCCTTCCTCCACGGGACGGGCAGCTGGTCGGGCCCTTGGTCAGAGAATACAGACAGTCCCTGCCCCAAGGAACTCGCCATCCAGGTTAGAGCTGACTGGATGTGATGGAGGGGACGAGCAGGGCAGGGAAGGGGTGTCAGAGCGCTCTGGACAAAAGGGAGTACAGCGTGCTGGCTACAGGGTTATCTAAAGCCACATCAGCTCTTTCCTGAGGCAGCAGCTTGTTTAATTAAGATCACAGACTCAGTCATGGAGAGCAAGGGTACATACAGGGAAGGTAGCTCTAGCAGGAATGCAAGGCCCGGAGCAGGTCTGAGCCACGTGAACAGGAAAGACACACAAACACCCTGGGCCTGTTCGGTAAAGACTCATGGCTCAGGGTCACAGACAAGAAGGTTTGTAACCCTGCTGGTACCATCCCCGCTACAGGCATGTGGGGAAGCCGGGGCTGTCCGGGCACAGAGCCACCAAGGAAGAGACCCTTTGCTGCAGTGTGTGGAAGGGTGGAAGGGCAGAGAGAGGAGGGCACAGGGGCTGGAGAGGGGAAGGGTACAGGAGCTACAGGGTTAGCTGTGAGGACAGAGAGGGCAAACAGCAGAGACCGGCAGGAGCCTGGATGTGAGGGGAGAACAGGGAGGAACCAAAGCCGACCCCGAAGTAGAGATCTTCACTAGCACCCATCTGGTCTGCAGACAGCTTGGGGGAGGGCTGGAAGCCAATGAGAAACATGTTTAACCAAAGAATAGTGAGCGGGGCACTGTCCTAGGGCAGTGCGGGGCTGGAGGCGCTGGCTCTGGGTTCTGCAGGGAGTGCACTGGCTCCCTCTGCTGGGCAAAACAAACCAGACTTGTTGAATTGATGCTGGGGAGCACAACCACCCACCCACTGCGGCTCTGTCCAGACGGGAGCCAGAGACGCCAACCCAGGGCGCCCGTCGGCCCCCAGCACAGTGACTCTCGGCTGCGGCTCACAGACGACGGTGGGCTCGGCTCTGTTTTCCTTACCCACTCATTACCAGGCTCCGGCTGAAGGGTGACTATTTTTGCTCAGTACTTGCATCAGCTGCGGGGAGATGGAAATTGTGAGCACTTAGGGAAACAGACCAAGAAGTTTCCTAGTCTTAGCTGCCTCGCTCTGAGTTTCAGGGGAGATGTGATGGGGTGGGTGGCAAGTCACATGAGAGCCCCATGCCCACACATCAGTGCCTTAAATAAGGAGTCACAACCCACTTCGTCAAAACAGCCGTCAAAATCCACCACCTGAGAGAGGAACAACGAGGCAGCACTGGGAAGCAAAGGGTTAAGATTACGGCTAATAAAACCAGTTGTTTAAGGCTTTAATTGTCCAAGAAACAAGCCATCCTGGCTTCTGGGGGAGGGGAATGCAAGGGCACCCTGCTATCCTGCTGTTTATTCACAGCCCAGGAAAGTCCTCGCGGAGAGATGATCAGGACTGGAGACCGCATTAGCCCTGTGTAAACCGCCCGCCTTGGTGCAGAGGAATGAGGCCAGAGCTATTCCCTCTGAGCCTAGGTTGCAGGAGCCAGGCCTCCTTGTCAGTAGCTACCGGTGTGGTGCTCTGCTCTTGTTCGATGACGATAACAGTCGGCTGTGTGCGTGTCCCCTCTGTGCGGATCGCTGACACAGCAGACCCCGAGAGAACCCCCAAAGACCACAGACTTTAGTAAGGTACGAAGGAACCCGCCCCAGGTTTATTGTTAAATGGAGCACAGTAATAGTTTCCCGTAGACTTTACAAGACATACTACGAATTTGTGCCCCCTGGCAATGGACCAGCTCAGTCAGTGGCGGGACTTTTCACTGCCCCCTAGGCCAGACAAAGATGCGCACTCCGGGACCTACTTGTATACAGTTACAGGACAGATTACTTATCCCTACTGACATATTAGGATGCTGCTCCTCCATTGATCATGTTGTTTTAAACAGATCTATCCATCATGCTGTCCTTTTGACCCTGTCTTTAAGATGCACTTGCCTGTTCCTTGTTATCTCTGTGGAGTGTTCTGATGCCATTTTGGCACAAGTTCCTCTTATTAGCACTTATGTGTGGATGCACCTGCTTCTAGCAGCCCTCTTCTTGCCAACTTCTGTGAGTGGGGCCTGTCTCTGGCTCACAGCCCAGCTTGTGCTTATCAATGCCTGGAAGTGCTTTGGTTCAGGCTTCAGGCCTCAGACTGGGCCTCTGACACAAGAGTTTATGTTTTAGGGCCTCATCTTACTACACCTCCTACCAGCAAAGCAGCACGCAGGGCAGCAGTAAGAGACGGCCCCAGAATTGAGGTGTCACACCAAAGCCCCCAGGTGCAGGTTGACACAGACGCACCTGTGCGAAGGACAGCACGTGAGCCGAGGGTGTGTGTACCAGTGACTCCAAGTCACATGAGTTCCCATTACAATGCAGAAGGGTTTTCTCTCCACCAGCCCCTCAGGCCAGGCTCTAGCACCTTGTCAGCACTGAAAATTACCTGTGTTGACAAGGGGTGTCAGCGAGGGCTGCAGCTGAACCAGTGCCGAACGCTGCTTAGACAAGGGCAGGGAAGGGCAAACTGTCCTGTGCTGCCCCAGAAAACACAGCTAAGACTTGTTCAGCAGAATTGAGCTGAGCTCTTGCTGTTTCACCCATCGTCACCAGGGCAGAGGGTCTGAACACCAAACTGTCCCCTCCCACTACCCATCACTGCTACAGAGCAGCCCTGTCACACCTGCTCCATCTCTCTAGCCACAGGCAGGAGTGCCCAGGTGACGCTGCACACCCTAGGACACAGGCTGGAAAGAGCCCAGACTGTCTGTGGGGCTGGCAGTTAGAAAAGGCATCTTTTCACTCACAAAGACAGACCACTGGATTTGGAATCAGCGAGAGAGACTCGCTGGGAATCCTTCCCCTCTCCCCAGTAGGCTGCCATCTTCACAGCCTTTTCAACGCAGAATTGCAATGTAAGGCCACTAATCTGACAGAAAAGCAATCCTCAGTTTCGTTACCAATGAAGGAAAAAAACCACCCAGTGCTGCTCTATAAATACACCTTCTTTTAATTATGCCAAATGAATTCCCAGGCACCTCCCCGGTTCCGTCTGCTTCACAGTGACGCCTCTTGTTCTCCTGCTGACATATTTTATAACTCAAAAGCTGTCACCGGTTCGGTGGTTCTGCTCGTTGCACTCTGCGACCGGAACGGGGCGAGAGATCTGCCCTTTGAAAGCCAAACTCAACTAACCAGCCTCTAGCTGAAGAGCCATGTGATTGGCTTGCCAGTGCCTGCTCTTCAGCTACTTTTACAGGAACTAGGGTCAATAACTGGAGTGGTTCCGCATCATTCCTGGAGCGGTTCCTCTTGAATCTACCTAGAGCAGCTTTAACCCCTCAGATAAACAGAATCAACAGGGAGCAGAGAACGACAGAAGATCTCTGAAGATTTCTAAGAAAAAGTCATGTCTTCGGAAGGCTTCACAGCTTCTCCTTGCCCCAAGAAAGCCAGAATACGCAGCTGCTTCCAGTCACTGCTCGATTCCAGGCCTGAAGACTGAGCCTTTCAAGCTAGAAATACTTTAGCAGTCAGAGGAGATGGAAAAGGAGGGGTGCCTATTGAAAGAACTTGACGCCTCGGCCGTCGTCGAGTGTGATAATTTCAGCCCTGTGCTCTTGTTGTAAGGCTTGCAGGGCACGAAGCAACATGGACTCTTCCAAGCCATGGAACTCTAGGGAAGGATGAAACACCCTCAGTCAATAGAAACCATAAGAATCACACCTCAAAACCAACACAACGCACAGCAGTCTGCGACTAATGATGGCAAACTAGGAGGTGTCTTACAGAGCACCTTTCACAGACCCCAAGAGTGTAACAAAGAGCACAATGAATCCAAGCCACCGCTGCCACCACGTCAGAAAGAGATAAGCTGGGTGCTGTTAAACAGAGAAGGAACAGATAATGCAGCTTTCAGCACAGACCTGAAAGCTGCAAGGGAGCCAGGCAGATCTCACAAGGAAGAAAACTCAACCCCCCTGGAGCCAGAGGAACAAGAGGACAGAGCTTTGGTGTGGTGAAGGGAGAGAGGCTCGGTGACAGGCAGGGAAAACACACTAATGATACGGAGATCTCAGGGTGGGTAGCGAATAAAGCGTACAGCCCCGCTTCTCAGTGGTGATCAATGTGAGCCCCAAAATACAGAGAGAGCATGCAGCAACTACAAGCAACTGTAAAGAATTTCACCATTAAAATTGTCACCTGGCAGTACAAATTATTTGTTCTTACAGTACTGTTGTGCTCTGGAAAGCAGCCCCAGAACACACAAGAAGTGATGTTACCTTCATTCTCTGTGTCATCTCCATTGGACAGCTCGTAGAGTGTGAATACAGAGTTGGTCAGGCCGTTCTTAGACACCTGGAAAAACAAGAGCAATGTAGAGAATTTCACTTTTGTGTCTTACAACCAGTTAAGATTCCCAGCAGAGATCAGTGCTGGATCTTCATTTCAATAGAGTGGAACCCAGTCAGTATTTACTGGCAAACAAACTAACTCCTCAGACAAGGAGATTTGACTGTGGAGAAAGCAGTCCAACCCCTGTCGCTGTCTCGCCATCCTTTACTCCTTCTCTCCAACTCTGACAACAACTTTTACAACGAGAACTCGTGTCATGGAGGGGAGTGCAACAGCAGCTTTGTGCTCACTACTGAACTCTCAACCACACTCACGGGGAGATGGGTGTGAACAGTGCATTCACTTGCCTATCACAGCTTTTTACACAATGTAAGGTGTGCACCACTGCAAGAGCCCTACACCTCCCTGCAGCAGAGGGGAATGGGACCCCCAAAGGTAAAGGCAGTGGGGAATCAGGGCACCAACATTTGACAATTGCATTTTTCACAGATCACAAGCCAGACCCTTTGTCAGCGTCCATCTGCCTGTGGGACTGGCGGTTAGAAAGGGCTGGTTGCGGGTGAGATGTCAAATCAGCAATTTGGTTCAGACCCTTTTGCAGCGAGTCTGAAATGAGAGCTGCCCCCCGCCCCCCCAAATACACAGAAATGGACCATGGGCTGTACAGTATCAAAGCTTCTGTGACCTCACCCACTGATAGATGAGCTTTCCCCATTCTTCTGGTCTCCGCCACATGATCAGGAAACTGGATTTGTTCTTGTCTAACCATTCTAGGTTCCCTGAAACGCAATGGAAAGGGTGTATTTACCACAGGGCCCCAAGTCAAGAATGACACCTCATTACAGGTGGACGCTATGTCTGTTTGTAGCTCCATCTCTACCTCATCCTGTCACTCACGCCTGCTTCCTACCCACCCCCACATTCAAATCAAAAATCTCTCCTGCCTCTGGGCCCGACCCTCCCTCTCCCAGTGCAGCGGATTGCGATGCTGCATAAGGAAAGGGACAAGGAACTCTGAAAACAGAGACAACACTGAAAAACAACCGGAACTCAGGGAGAGTCCAATAGGAGTGGTACATCCATGCCCAGACTGTTTTGGGACAGTCACACAGCCAGACTCTCAGCACTAGGAGGGAAATTAGACACAGGTCTTGATGACACACCCAGCACAGGCATCATGAATAGTCACAGACAATTCGGCAGAGATTTTCACCCACCTTTTTTCCTGAGTTCTTCTAACACAACTTGTATGGACTCCGTGGGGAGTTTCCCTGGTTCTGGGTTAAGGAAACATTCAGTGCGATTTAGCAGCACAGGCAAAGCTCAGAGGATGATGTTAGATGTGTGACCATCTCTAACACTGCTCACAGCAGAAACGGGCTGGGGGAAGGAACCGAACGCAAGGCATGCCCTGACAGAGTCCTGAATAACGGAAATAAGCAAAGCTCTAAAATAATAAATCCATGTAACATTTCCAGGCACCTTTCATCACTGAAGATTCCATTGCGCCTCACAAACCGCATACAAACCAAAAACCACATTCCCATCAAAATGCAGCCACCTCTGGGGTGGATGGCAGCACATGACAAATACAGAACAGGCTGGATGAAAGCGGGGGAAGGGGGCAGGGCCAGCCGTAGGGGTGGGCAAAGGAGGACATCACCCAGGGTGCCGTCCACAGCGGGGCACCCTGCACAGCACAGAGGTGCACTGCGTGGTATCTCTCACCTGACCTGCTGAGAGCCAGCAGGGTTTATGGAGGCAGCCAGGCAGGTGAGCGGCAGCATCGAGAGAGGGCGGACTGACAACCTGAGCTGCAGGGGGGCAGCTGGACCAGCCAAGTAACTGCTCTGGAACAGGGGAGCCCCTCCTCCCCCTTCCTGCTCCATTGCCATCTGCAGACTCTGCTGCCCCCCCCCCCCCCAACCCCCCTATAGCCATCTCTGGCCAAGCTGCTCGGAATCAAGAGCCTGCCTCCTGTCTGCTGCATAGAGCACTGATGTCGGGGAGTCTCCCCGCCCGTGTACCCGGGCTCCAATGAGCTGGGGTGGGGGGACAAGGGAACCCTGTCTGTGCTGCTTCCTCTGGACCAGGAGTGGCTGCTGCTGTGGGAACAAGCGTTTGGGTTGGTGAGTGCTCTGCTTAAAGAGACAGCACACTGACACACACTCTCTCTCTCACTCACTCTCACACACCACACACACACACACACACAGACGCACTCTCTCTCTCTCTCTCACACACACACACTTCTATTATTAGAACACACTAACGCACTTCTGTTAGTCTCAAAGGTGCCACAGGACCCTCTGTTGCTTTTTACAGATTCAGACTAACACAGCTACCCCTCTGATACTTCTATTATTATTGTTGTTACTTCTTCGTACTTCCCGTCAAAATGCACAATGCACATATATTCTCTGTCATTTTATTCTTTCAAAGTTCGTTAAAGATTACTGTGCTGTTATTTTAGTTTTTTGACTGGTCTGTGTATTTCATAATTTTCTTTTTCTTATGCTTAAATTTAATTCTTTGAGTAGCGAGTTCTAAAATGCCAAACCTGTCCTGGCTGGAGTAATTATTATTTCTTTTATTAGCATATTGTGCTTTGTCATTCATTATTTACAGTGGTACAATCAAATAACAGTATCCTTCTAGAATGTAAATGTTGCTTTTACTCACCTTAGCAGTGCCAGTTTAAAAAAAATTAGCTAAACATTTAACTTCAGACGCTGTGCAGATGCAAGTCGCTTATTTTCAAATTGTATTTTTAGTTATATCTGTAAAATAACTTTAAATTTGTACGAAAATAAATGTGGTTCCAAGTCTGATACTAATAGTCATGATGAAGTCAAATGTTAGTAAGTCACATACGTGACTGTGATCGGTAAATATAAATGCCAAAATAATTAGAAAAATAAATTCCCGTTCTTAATAAAATCCACAATCACGTTTGTTAAAATTAAGTAAATATGTTTTTAGTGGAGTGAAAAACAATTGACTGAAACAGTAGATAATGGCAGTAACACAGAGTTTGTCTGTTAGAGAAAGTAAGCAAATTTTAAGCAGATTTTATGTATTTTTTATTTCTCTCTACTAAAGATAGTGCACAAAGTATCAAACTTGTGTTTCTGGTATCTGTGTTAAAGCTCCAGACCAGAACTGATACGTCTAGGTTAGGGATTGGGAATATCTTGCTGTATTATCTCCTGATTGTTCTAAACTTAAAATATGGCTTTAATTGGTGTTTGTATATTTTTTTCTTTCTTTTTATAGGAATTAGATCGAAATTAGCTGACAGAGCACTGTTATTATCTGGGGGGGGGAACAAAACCTAGAGTTTTAAGGTGCCTAAGTAGGCCCTGGAATCACGGCTAAAGTTGCCCCTCCCACCAAAATCTGTTGGTGAGCCAGGAGTGGCCAGAAGGCTGCAGGATGGCTGTGGGCTCCAGCAAGATGCAGCCCCTATGTGATAGCACGAAGCCCACCTTGAGTCGCAGGCTGACTGCTAAGCGCCACAAGCCACAGCAGCAGTGCAGAAGTAAGGGCGGCAACACACCATACACCAGGTCACCCTCACTTCTGCCTTACTGCTGACAGTGGGGTTGCCTTCAGAGCTGGGCACCCAGCCAGCAGCTGCTGCTCTCTGGCCACTTAGCTAGCGCTTACCTCTTTCAAAACAAATTAAGCACTGGGGAGAGGCTACGGGGCCCGGAGGTGAGAGCCCAGGAGTGATGGGGCACCCATGGGGGCCGGAGCAGGGGGGGGGGGGGGCATGGGCGCCAGAGACTCCAAAATTCAAGTCCACCCAGGGCGCCATTTTCCCTAAAGCTGGGCCTGGAAGGGGGAATTTTGGCCAATGACACTTAGAAAAATCCCTCTTTTTACATGGAGTCCTTGTGAAGTTTAATGTCCATGCAGACAGCAGCACAGAGACACGACTCCTCAAAGGAGGATTACAAGGCAGAACACCCTGCCCCTGATGATACAATGTTATTTAATGCCTAACACTGCAGGAATGAGCCTGCTGGTCTGGGGCCAAGGAGCAGAACTGTTGACCTGGAAGAATGTGTATCTTGCAAACAGTTCTGCTCTGTAACTGCCAGAAGTAACTGAGAGTCCCTGCGCTGTATTTATGGCGTCCTGGACAAAGCAGCCATCTACTACTGTAGGGAGCTGTGCCACTCAGCACACCCTGGTCCCAACCTGAACGGTTCTCCAGGATTCCCTCCCGTGGTTACCGATTGCTTTACAGAGACAGTAAAATCCACCTCAAATTATTGCTTTGGATTAGGGCTGTCAAGTGATTAAAAAAATTAATTGTGATTAATCACATTGTTAAACAGTAATAGAATGCCATTTATTTAAATATTTTGGATGTTTTCTACATTTTCAAATACATTGATTTCAATTACAACACAGAATACAAAGTGTACAGTGCTCACTTTATTCTATTTTATTTTGATTACAAAGTATTCGCACTGTAAAAAACAAAAATAGTATTTTTCAGTTCACCTAATACAAGTATTGTAGTGCAATCTCTTTATCATGAAAGTTGGACTTACAAATGTAGAATGATGTACAAAAAAAACTGCATTCAAAAATAAAATAGTGTAAAATTTTAGAGCCTGCAAGTCCACTCAGTCCTACTTCTTGTTCAGCCAATTGCTTAAACAACTTTGTTTACATTTGCAGGAGATAATGCTGCCCACTTCTTGTTTACAATGTCACCTGAAAGTGAGAACAGGCATTCTTGAGGCACTGTTGTAGCCGGCGTTGCAAAATATTTATGTGCCAGACGCATTAAAGATTCATATGTCCCTTCATGCTTCAACAACCATTCCAGGGGTCATGCATCTATGCTGATGACAGGTTCTCCTCGATAAGACTCCAAAGCAGTGTGGACTGACGCATGTTCATTTTCATTATCTGAGTCAGATGCCACCAGCAGAAGGTTGATTTTCTTTTTTGGTGGTTCGGGTTCTGTAGTTTCTGCATCAGAGTGTTGCTCTTTTAAAACTTCTGAAAGCATTCTCCACATCTCGTCCCTCTCAGATTTTGGAAGGCACTTCAGATCTTAAACCTTGGGTTGAGTGCTGTAGCTATCTTTAGAAATCTCACACCGGTACCTTCTTTGTGTTTTGTGAAATCTGCAGTGAAAGTGTTCTTAAAATGAACAACATGTGCTAAGTCATCATCCGAGACTGCTATTACATGAAATATATGCAGAATGTGTGTAAAACAGAGCAGGGGACATATAATTCTCCCAAAGGAGTTCAGTCACAAATTTAATTAATGCATTTTTTTTTAAAACGAGCGTCATCAGCATGGAAGCATGTCCTCTGGAATGGTGGCTGACACATGAAGGGGCATACGAATGTTTAGCATATCTGGCACGTAAATACCTTGCAATGCCGGCTACAAAAGTGCCATGCAAATGCCTGTTCTCACTTTCAGGTGACATTTAAATAAGAAGAGGGCAGCATTATCTCCTGCAAATGTAAACAGACTTGTTTGTCTTAGCGATTGGCTGAACAAGAAGTAGGACTGAGTGGACTTGTAGGCTCTGAAGTTTTACATTGCTTTGGTTTTGAGTGCAGTTATGTAACCAAAAAAAATCTACATTTGTAAGTTTCACTTTCACAATAAAGAGACTGCACTACAGTACTTGTGAGAGGTGAATTGAAAAATACTATTTATTCTGTTTATCATTTTTACAGTGCAAATATTTGTAATAAAAAATTATATACACTTGGATTTCAATTACAACACAGAATATAATATATATGAACATGTAGAAAAAATCCAAAACATGTAATAAATTTAAATTGGTATTCTATTGTTTAACAGTGTGATTAAGACTGCGATTAATCCCAATTCATTTTTTTAATCCCGATTAATTTTTTTGAGTGAATCGCGTGAGTTAACTGCGATTAATTGACAGCCCTAGTTTGGATTAAAGCCACCACAGCAACCTGGGCAACGAAACAGCATGGGCGTGAAGGATACGCTGTAGCTTCCTGTTGTGGAAAAGTGGGCTTTCTTGGGCCTCCATGACCGTCATGGTGTACTGCTTGTTCAGGCGACAGTACGACAGCACCAAGGAGCACCAGGCTGTCATCTGCTTCTGCCGGGTGTCCACATTGGGCTGCAACCTAGAAACAAACACAGAGGTGCTGCTGATCAACATCTGGTTCCAGGCACAGCAGGATCTGGGCTTAAAGAGGTTTAAGGGGGTGACAAATGCAGTCAGACAAGCCACTCCTCACCAAATGTCAGTGGAACCTGAAGCTTCAACAAACAGCGGCTACATCAACAGATGAATCCCGAGGCAAACCTCCAGCAGTACTCCTGACACCTGCCCCCACTCCAGATGCCACCTGGGTGGAATACCAGGACGGGCCACCGAAGAGGACACCATGCGCAGGGTTTGGATTCCCACCTGACCTGCTGAGGGCCAGCTGGGCTGACAAAGGTGGCAGGCAGGCAAGCAGCTGCACTGGAGAGGGGGCAGACACCGGAGCTGCAGGGGGCAATTGGACAACCGGACAACCAGCCATCAAAGCCAGGTGACTCCTCTGGAGCAGGGGTTCCCCCTCCACGTGTGCAGCCGCTGCTGTTCCTGTCCCCCACCTCTTCCCCAGAGCCACCCCTGGCCATTCCAGACTGGGAGCAGTGTCCTGTCTGCTAGCGGGGTATGCTGATGTCAGGGTGTCCCCCTCACCCATGCACCTGATTTCCACTGATCTGGAGTGACGGGACAGGGGGAATCTGTGTATGCTGTTGCCTGTATGGGTCCTGAGGCTGCTTGTGTCTGAACACAAGCCTTAATCATAATTATTATAATAATTTATGGAGATATCCTATCTCCTAGAGTTGGAAGGGACCCTGAAAGGTCATTGAGTCCAGCCCCCTGCCTTCACTAGCAGGACCAAGTACTGATTTTTGCCCCAATCCCTAAGTGGCCCCCTCAAGGATTGAACTCACAACCCTGGGTTTAGCAGGCCAGTGCGCAAACCACTGAGCTATCCCTCCCTCCTGACCCTGAGTGCTTTCTTAAAGAGACAGCGCAATCATACACTCAGGCACACACACATTCCCCTCAACACAATACACACTGTTTCACACACACAACACCAGGGCTTCTTGCATTCAGGTCACTTCCCCACCTGGGCTGTGCTGAGACATCAGCAGCTGCTGCTCTCCTGCCCTCTCCGTATGCAGCCCAGGGGGTGCCCGGGGCAGAGGCGCAGCAGTGCCAGGTGGGTCAGTTTCCCCAGGTGGGTGCAGGAGGGGAATGCAGGGGTTAGGGGCTCAGGAGAGGGGTGCAGGGGTAGGAGTGACAGGGGCACAGTGCAGGAGGGAGGGGAAGGGGTTGGGGGGACGGGAGGCTGGAGAGCCCATGGGCACCAAAATGCAAGTTCGGCTGGGGTCCATACAGACGCGGGAGGCAGAGCGCGGGGCCCCGGCACGGGGGGCCTTGGGGTGACAGGAAGAAGGGGGCGCGGCGGGGGGGGGGCTCAAAGGGTGGGAGGGGCCTGCCCAGGCGGAGCTGGCAGGGGAGAT
>NC_048320.1:15080571-15099256 GCF_013100865.1 Trachemys scripta elegans | reverse complement strand
CCCCCTCCCTCTCCTCTTCCTCGTCCCCATCCCAACGTCCCCTCCCCATCCCCCTGCCATCCCGACCCCCCCTTCCTCGCCCCCTCCCTGTGGTGCTAGGTGCTCCACACGGCTCTGGAAATCAGTGTCCATTAACACACCCGAGTGCTCGGCGAACTCCCAGGTCCAAGCGGCCAGCGAGTCACAGGTGCCAGGCAGGAGGCAGGGCAGCTGGCCCCAGCCTGGGGAAAGAGGCTCCAGCACCTTGGACCCTCGGGCTGCTCGGGTGGGGCTGCTGGGGATTTCGGGCTTTTCAAACCAGCTGGGCCGGTTCCCCAAACACCTCATGCCCCTTTGGCACGTCCCGGTGGCCACACGGCTGGAGACTAACAGTTCCGCTCGGTTAGCGCCGGCGCATCGGAAATCGGGAACAAAACCAGCCTTTTCCTTTCATTCAACGTTCCCTGCAGAAAACAATCCCCAGCCCCAGCCGGGTGTCGGGCTCAGTGGGGCCCGGTAGAGCCAGTGGGACGCACACCCCTGCCACCCCACATGGCATCACCCAGAGGCAGGTTCTCTGCTGGGTTCCCAGCCTCCCGGGTCTGAGAGCCCTGTGTGCTTTGCCCCCCGCGCTTCTGCTGGGCTGCTCGGGGCTCTCTGCAGCTCACAGGCTGGTGCATGGTGGAAAGGGCTCTGCTGGGAACCAACAAGCAAACGCCACCGTGCGGCTTCATGCCCGGGGCTGGCCAATCCCCCGGCCCCGGCGGTACCTGCTGATGACTCTCCATTCACACAGCTGCACCCTGGTCACGTTCATCATCCAGTGACTGAAATTGGCCCAGCAAATGAAGGCTTTCAGATTGTACAACTCATCTGGAAAGAAGAAAACCAAAGCTCTTGGCAGCTGGCTCGGGCCTGGGAGCCCAGTGCTACCCGGTGGGCAGAGCGCCCACCCCTTGGGACAGGCAGCGACCGGGACAAAGCTGGCAAGGCTGGTCTCTGACTGATTCAAGCAGCTCCCCCCTGCCCAAGCCTGGAGTCCCCTTCTCAGCTACCCCTCCCCATTGCTCGCACACCAACTCCCAGCAGGGGTGGCTCTAGGGGCCCCCTCTGTGATGCTGGCAGGCCAGGTGCCAGCTCATGCCAAGGTCCCCATGTCTCAACTGACCACTGACAAATACACAGCGGGGCTCAGGCTGGCTCCCCTGGGGGTTCGTGGGGTTCAAGCAGGCAGTAGAGCTATAAGAATGGGGGTTTGTGTTTATTGGATGCTTGTGAGCGGCTCTCGGCACTGATCTCACGTACGTCTGTAAGGGAATAGCTGAGCCGCCATATGGAGAGCCTCTCTGACCGTGTAAATCCCCAGCCAGGAGAGGGACTAGTGCCACGTGCTGATCTGTAGCACGGGTGTTACATTCTGCCCGGCAGGGCAGGTCCAGCGACACCAGACGCACTATTGTGGGATGTTAAAGAGGGCAGAAGACTTGGTGGCTCTGCTCTTGACCCCCCATGGAGATGAGTCGTGCAAGTGGATTCCTCCCATCAGCTGAGTTTGCAGCTCAGAGCACAGGGGAAGAGGGGAATAAAGACCCCTGACAAGAAGGAACTGGGTCTCCATGCTGCTTCGACTCTGGGGGCAAATTTTCTAGGCAGAAGCACGGGCTTCCCCAGCTGCTTAGCCTGGATTAGTCCTAAAGAACATACAGAGCTTGCTTATTATAGAAGCTTCTAGTACCCTTTGAAACATAAGCTTGTGCATGTGTGTTTACCTGCTGTAACCTTGTGACTAACTCTCGTGTTTCCTTTTTCCTAGTTATAAGAACTACGTCATGTAGTTCATTATCAGATTGGCTACAAGCATTGTCTTTGGTGTGAGATCTGAGCTGGTAAGTGAACTGAATATTGCTGTGATTCTTGGTGCAAGGGACCATCTCTCGCACAGACAGGTGCCCCTGGGTGGCCAGGCAAGGGGTACCCCAGGGGACTGGCTGTGACTCCCCGTTAAGGTTGTTATGGTGCCGCAGGAGCTCACACTGGATAATAGGCTGGTGAGATCTAAGCACGGAGCTCAGCCAATCCGGCGCAGTAACAGGCTGCCCTGAGGCTGGTGCTCGTGCTCCGGAGTCACTGCAGGCAGCTTGAGGCTCTCCATCCGACAGGGCTGAGGGTGGGCCCTGGCACAGGGCGGTGCAGTATGGACCTTGCCCAATGGCAGAGTCCCAGCCTGAGGGACTGGCTGGACGGCACTAGGCGGTGGGCTGGGGAGGGGGCCTGTGAGGACTGGAGGGATTCAGCAGCACTTATGTGCCCAGGACCCTGGCATTCTCAGGGCATGTTACTGTGCCCATCCCCGCTGCCTCCAGGTGCCACGTGCAAGTCCCCAGTCCTGCCCTGGTAGCGTCTCCTCCCTGGGAGCTCTCAGGCCTGCAGGGCGCGGGGTGGGGCAGGACACACAAGCCATTGAGTCGACACGGGTCAGTGGTTCCCAGCGCTGATGGAGCCTGGAGACGCCCGGGGCGATGGCCCAGCTGCGCCGCCCGCTCGTTGACAACGGGAGACGGGTGCCGGGCGGAGACTTGCTAGCCAGCGCCAGGGGAGGAATCCCTGGAGTCCCGGCTTGGTCCCAGCACGGCGAGCTCCGTCTCACTGCTCCGCCCGCAGCCGGGCGCTCCTGGCACTTACCCGCGGTCACGTTGAGGAGCAGATCCTCAGACTCAGTCACTGTCAAGTTCTGGCGCTCAGCCAGAGACTCGTTGGCTCCCGGCGTGGCGGTGCCTGCGGGATGGAGCCCGCTCCCGAGAGCCTCTGCAGGAGGGGGGAACCTCAGTGAGACACAGCCCACGGGTTTGCTGCTGCCCAGCCAGGTGCCCTGCCCCGAACTGGCGGCTCGCGGGGGGCAGCGACATCCCTGGGCCAGTCCCTGGGTCCCGTCCCTGGGTCCCTTTAACCAGGAATCCGGACGGGGCGCAAGGGGGTTTTCCATTCTAGAGGAGACACCAGAGAAGGGGCAGCGCTGGGGTGATCTGTGTGGGCTAGAAGCAGGTCTGAGCCCAGCCCACCCCGGCTCCCACTCCTCCCACCTCTGGCGGCTCCATCACTCAGCCCAACCCCCCCTGGGGCCCCCCAGGGCTTCCTGGCTCGGTGTGTCTCACTAGGAGCCAGCCAGGGCGGCAAGGCCACAGGGCTAGAAGGAACAGCCCTGTCAGAGCGCTGGCCTGAGCACCCGCTACACGCCCACAGCCCAGCCAGGCAGCTGCAGCAGGGGTGGGCGTGGGAGCAGAAAGGGGAAGCGAAGGGGGTGCGGGCTGGAGCCACCGGCAGGGCGGAGAAGCTCCAGTCCCATACGGCGCCTCCCACGAGTGCCTCTCCTCTTTGCACATGGGTTAGCCCAGCTCCCCAGGCAGGGATCACCCCACCCCACTGCAGAGGGCTCAGGGGCCCTGCCCCTCTGCTCTCTGCCCTGGCTGCCAGCTCCCCACGCACTGCCCCATCAGTGCCTCCCCTGGGACTCCTGGGGCCAGCGGGGAGCTGGTCTCAGTGGCCTGTGCAGTCCATGGCTTCTCCGTGGAGGCTGCCCATGGTGCCAGCTGCCATGGCGTGGGGTGGAGGAGCCTCCCCCTTGGTCCAGGTGTGGGGAGTGGGGCGGGGGCTGCTGCCCCTGCAGTTCCAGCTTGGATGATGTATAGACGGCCCCAGTGACCAGTTTGGTAGCGGCTTCCAGAGGGCTGGCTGTGGCTGGGGGTCTCTGAGTCCCTGGGGGGGTGGGGGGGGCGGGGGGCTCCACTGAGGGTGCTAAGGGCCTGGGGCCCCGAACAAGAGACTTCACTCCGTAGGCCGACCTGCTCGGCTCCCCCTTGGGCCCCCCTCAATTTCCCAGCTGCTCCCCCTCCCCCCACCCCTTCCTGACTGGGACAGGGACTATGGGGCTGAGTCTGTGTCCTTGGGCAGGGCAGTAAATACCTCGACTCAGAGGGGCTCTGTGAGCCTGTGGCACCCAGTGCTGATGACTCCCGGACCGACTGGGGCCAGGCTGGGAATGTGGTGACCCCCGGGGAGAACCTGGAGTCACCCCAGCTCGTCCCCAGGGCAAGATGAGAGTCTGGCCAGGGGTTCACAGACTGCAAGAGGAGGGGCTGTGGCATGGCAGGGCTGGGGACTGGTCGAGGGCTCAGTGGGGCTGGAGGTTGGTCTGGGATTTGCTGGAGCTGGTCCATGGCTCAGTGGGGCTGGTCCGTGGGGCTGGACTGGGGCTCAGCAGAGCTAAGGGTCTGAGCTGGGGCTCAGTGGGGCTGGGGGCTGGACCGGGGGAAGAGGGGGGGGGCGGGGGGGGCGGGGGGCTGGTCGGGGGCTCAGTGGGGCTGGTCCGGGGCTAATCTGGGGCTCAGTGGGGCTGGTCCATGGGACAATGGGGCTGGGGACTGGTCTGTGGCTCAGTGGGGCTGGTCCGGGGCTCAGTGGGGCTGGTCCGGGGCTAGTCTGGGTCTGGTCCATGGGACAATGAGGCTGGGGACTGGGGGCTGGTCTGTGGCTCAGTGGGGCTGGGGGGCTGGTCCATGGGACAATGGGGCTGGCCTGGGGCTCAGTGGGGCTGGTCCATGGGGCTGGGGGGCTGGTCCAGGGCTCAGTGGGGCTGGGGGGCTGGTCCAGGGCTCAGCGGGGCTGGGGGGCTGGTCTGTGGGGCTGGGACTGGCCCCTTGCTGTCTCTCCATCTGTTCCTGCAGTTGCAGGATCTCACAGCAAGTGGCTCTTGCTCCCGTCAGCATGTCGGGGTAGGAGCAAACCCAGCCCAGCGACAGCGCTGGGCTCCGGGGCGAGGCAGCCGGCCGGCGAGAGGCCCTGTCGCACTTGTCTCCAGCACCTCTCGGGCCAGGCCCCGGGCAGCCGTTTCATGCAGCCCCTTTGGCTCATCCGTCCTGGGGCCTTTCCCGCTTTGACTGGGAATCTCTGCCAGTCTGAGCTTCATTAAGGTCCGTGTGTGTTTGTGCCACTAATTAGCAGGGAAGAACCAAAGGCCTTGAGCCAAGAGAACCGTCCGGTGGTGACGCGCCGCTGCCAGGTGCCAGCGCTGACCAGACCCAGGGGTGCGGAATAGCGAGGGGCGTCCCAGCCGGTCCCAGGGAGCTGCATCTCTTCGCAGACACGCGCCTGCCCCTCCAAGAGCAGGGTCCTGGGCACTGTCACGTGCATTGTAACAGCGCTGCACAAAACCCAGCTACCAATCCCCCAGCCCCTCCTGGGCCCCAACCTCCATCACACCCCCAGGGACACTGAGGCACAGAAAGGGCAGGGACCTGCCTGAGGATACAGGAGCAGCCAGGGCCAGAGCTGGGAATGGAGCCCTGGGCTCCCAGCACGGGAGGGAGGGGTCCCTAAGGCCTTATCCTCCGCACAGGCTGCAGACCCCTCCCTTCAAGCCCCCCCTTTCACACAGTCCAGGGCGGAGGGGTCACTCTGAGCCCAATAGCCCATTCCTGCCCCAGGACCTCGTGTGCATTAGGGAGCTAGACTTTGGGGGCTGGGTTAGTGCTAGCTATGGGCCCCTTTGGAGCCCCCCCCCCCCCAGCACACAGAGCACCCTGGGGCTCCAGAGGGGTCTGGCTTGCAGAAGTCGGAGCCAAGTCTTGCTTTGCCAAGTGGCCCAAAGCTGCAGCCTCCCCACCCCCAAACTCCTGGAGCTGGAGCGGACCCAGCCTGCCTGCAGCACTTACCCCAGAGCAGCAACAGCAGGAGCGCGGGGCAGAGCCTGCCAGAGCCGGTCTGTCTGCAAAGTGCCATCCTGCAAAGCCTGCCTGCTAATGGCCGGGACAGCTATTTCAACGGAAATAACAGGAAGCAACTCCTTTCCTCTGACAGGGCTGGTAGTGACTACAGGAGACGTGTGAAAAATGAGATTACTCAGTGCTGCCTTAAACCAGACCTCCCCGTGGGACGCCCGTCAGAACAGTCCGCCTGCCGGGCCCAGCTCTGCTAGGTGCGTGCTCCGCCAGCTGGGCATGGCTCCTCGGGGGCACCGAGCCTTCGCCAGCCCCGGGCGGCTCCCCGCGTCACCCCTTGCAGCTGGGGCCGGTGGGAGAGGCTCCGCTCCCTCCACCGCCCAGCAGCGTTTACGAGGCCCACTGTTTGTTTACTTGTATATTTCCCTTTAATCCCGTCTGGGCTGGGTTGTGAAATCCATTGGCTCCAAGGAGCGAACACAGAACGTGCACTAGCCCAGGACGGGCACTGCCATTAGCGAGCTGTGGGGCTGCGGGCACGGCCTGGCTAATGTGCCAAGCTCTTCCAAACACCACCTGCCCACTCCCCATCAGCCTGGGGAAGAGCCAGTCCCCCCACTGCCCTGCGGAAAGGGGCGAGATAGGGCAGCACTGGGACACCTGCCCCGGGTGCCAGGAGGCCTCACAGCACCACTGGGGCCTCCAAGGGAAGTTACCAAAGTGGGGGTGGGGTGCTAACAGCTGCTTAGTGAAGACAAATGTGCTGTGTCAGTGCCCCTCAATCCCGACCCGCAGCCCCCCTGCTAGCCCAGCCCTGGGCTCCCCACAGCTCTGCCAGTGCCCCTCACTCCCAACCTGCAGCCCCCCTGCTAGCCCAGCCCTGGGCGCCCCCAAGCAGAAGTGAACACTTGAGAATGACACCACACGGTGCGGTAGGTCTGTGATGCACTCCTGCAGGGATCAGGCTGAGACCAGCCAAACTCATGTCACTTGTGGCCTGAGACAGCATTTGATTCCAGCATTTCCCCTTTAAAAGTCAGTCTCTGGAACTCCCATACTGTGTGTAAATCACAGGGCAAAAGGCTCGCGCTTAGGAAGATCCTATCACTCTGTGCATTAGGCTTTCATTGGAAATGTCCTTGAGTCACTGGCCAATTAGTGCTGGGCTGCACCATCGGAGCTGGTTCCAGGAAGCTCCCAGCCGTTCACTGGAAAGCAGCCACATCTGGAACGGATAACGCCCCAGCGCATGGGGTGGATTCGGGGTTAGAGCCCCTGGATCCCGTTCTTTGTTGTCTGGAGCCGAGGCTGGAGTTCGGCGGATAGCTTCCCTGCCAAGGAAACACCCACTGATGTCAGCTGGAGTGCTGGAGTTTAGACAGGGCCATGCTGTCACTTGCTCATGTGATTCTCCTCCGGAGCTCACCCCCTCTCCCACCCATTCTGCCAGCCAAAGCCTGTTCTCCTGGCTCCTGTCCTGGGGGATTCGAGTCCGGGCAGGGCACGCGGACGGCTGCAGCAGGGCCTGGAGGCTGCTGAGGAGAAGCCGGCTTGTGGGAATGGGGCAGAGCCTGCGATCGCTGCCCCACTGGACTTGGGACCTGCTCCAGGTGTGTCCGCACTGGCTGAGCGCTCTGGACAGGCCAAGGCTGCAGGGGTCTGGGTTCAGCGCCTCTAATCACCCCTGGGCCTGGAAAGCAACCAACATTCCCACTGTCCCTCCGCCCCTCCCCCCGCAGGGCCCTGCGTACTCCCCCTCCCCAGCCCAGCCGCCCCCTGGGCCCGGCAGCATTGCTTGCCCCTCTTACAGCGAGGGGAAGGGCTCAGGGAGTCCAGGATAGAGCTGGGAACAGAACTCCCAGCCCCCCTACTCTAACCACTAGTCCCCATTCCCCTCCCAGAGCTGGGATAGAACCCAGGAGTCCTGGCTCCCAGCCCCACTCACTCTAACCACTAGACCCCACTCCCCTCCCCGATCCAGGGATAGAACCCAGGAGTCCTGGCTCCCAGCACCCCTCCCCCCAACCACTAGACCCCACTCCCCTCCCCGATCCAGGGATAGAACCCAGGAGTCCTGGCTCCCAGCACCCCCCCCAAACACTAGACACTCTCTCTCCCTTTCCAGTTGATGCCCAGGACTGTGCGAGAAGCCCTTTGTCTGATGAGCACAGATGGTGCCGCGGGGAGGGGCCGGTCTGGCTTTGGCTCAGCCGGTCTGGCCTTGCGGAGCGTGAGAGCAACCAGGAGAGGGGTCAGGCAGGCAGGCACGGCGGCCATGGCTAGGATGGGCCCCAGAGGTGGCTGGCTGGGCTGGGAGCTGGCAGGCATGGTGCAGTTGGTGAAATACTCCATGTGGATCTGCAGGAAGAAGGAGTCAAGAGCAGGGCTGGGCCAGGGGCAGGAGAGCGCCTCGGCCATCAGCACGGTGCAGTTGGAGAGGTCGCTGTAGATCCTGGGGAGGGAGAGGAGGGGACGTGAGGCTGAGCCTGGCCGGGCTCAGCAGCACCCAGCGCGGTGGCCCAAACAAGCCCCAAGCCGGGCACTGACTGTGCATCCGGTAATGGCAGCGACAGGGCACCGTTCACCCGCAGGGTCCTCGTGCGCCGCAAACCGCATGCACTGAGCACCCTGCAATGCAGCCACTGCTGGGAGCTGAGCAGCCACCAGCCCGCAGCCTGTGCCGCACCCCGCCGATGGTGCACCGCAACCCCCCCCACGCGGGATGCCACAGGCAGCCGATGGTGCACCGCACACCCCCTCCCCTGCACGCGGGATGCTGCACACAGCCGATGGTGCACCGCACAGCCCCCCGCACGCAGGACACCGCACACAGCCGATGGTGCGCCGCACACACCCCTGCACGCGGGAGGCCAATGGTGCGCCGCACCCCCACACACACGCGGGACACCACAGGCAGCCGATGGTGCGCTGCACACACCCCCGCACGCGGGAGGCCACACGCACCAGAGGCACTGCACAATGCACCCTGCTCTCAGCATGCTGGCAGCTGCGCACAGGGAAACAGGACACACGGCAGCGCTGACTCGTTTGAAAATCCCCTTCCCCCACGGGATCGTTACCGAGCCGGGGTGCTCGGCGTCCCAGAGCCCGTCTAAGAGCAAACCCCAGCGAAGCGATGCTCTCCCCCGGCGCCTGCCCGTGCCCCAGCACTGCATGCACTCTGCTCCCAGCCCCAGAGCGCCTCGGAAGCGCGGATCTGTCGGGGGCGGACGGGCGTCCAGACCTGCCGATCTGCTCCCACTGACACCGGCTCCACTCTGGCATGGCCATGACTGTGGCGTGGAAGGTGGTCCAGCAGTACAGGGTGATCCACTCCAGGTAGGTGTCCCTGCAGTGGGCCGACCCGCCCTCCTCGGCAAAGGGGCCTAGGGAGAGAGATCTGCCTGTTAGTCACCCCGGAGGAGCCATGGCAGAGCTCTGGGCAGGGCGGAGGCCCCGGCACTGCCATGCCAGCCTAGCCTGCTCTCCCCGGCTCCTGGCAAGGAACATAGCCTGGGGGAATGAAGGACCCCAACCCGCAGCTCCGTCCACTAGTTCTGCCCCCTGCAGCACAACTCCCGTCCCCTCCCACAGCCCAGCGGAGTCCAGAGCGTGCCCCTCGCCTCGGCCTGGCAGCATCAGAACCAGCCCCTGGCTCCCCGGAGAGGCTGTTCTGAGAGCCCCAGCTAAGCCACGAGATCCCAGAGGCCTGGCCAGATACTCAGCTCCCACAGTCCGGGCTGGGCTGGGCAGGATGGATCCAGGAAAGTGCCTTTGTCCCTTGCCTCCTAGCAGGGTCGGGGCCCAGAGAACAAGTCTCAGTGTTAGCAGGCTGCGGGCACGGGGCTGTGACAGCAGCTCGTGGGTCGGGGGCCTGCCCCCAGGCTGAGCCAGAGCCCGTTAGCTCCAGGCACCATCGGCTGCTGTCTAGCAGCAGCGGGTGTCTCTGTGGTGCACGGTGCCCCCATGCAGAGCCCCCCAGTCCTGTTGGGGGGACCGACACCTGGGCATGATGGGTGCAGGGGGGGCGTCACTCACCTTCCTCCTCCAAATACAGGTAATGGCCTGCAAGAGCAAAGGGGAAGGATCAGAGCAGGGAGGGGGCGAGCCAGCGGGGCCTGGCCAGGGTGAATCTGTCCAGCCCCTGTCTCAGCTGTGTGGGCACCATCAGCAGCGCTGGGCACCGTCTCCCTCCACCCCACCCAGGCTGCTCTACCCGCTAGCCAAGACCTTGGGGAATCCCCCAGGAAAGCACCCCAGGAGCAGGGGGTCCCCACGGAGCTGGGTGCCCTCAGCACTGGGTGGGAGCTCTGGGGAAACAGGTTACTGCTGGGGGGAGACCCCCAGGTGCCTGGACTTCAGCATCCCTGACAGCGCCCACCTCAGGGGCAGGAGGGGGGGGCACCGGGAGGGTGGGGGGGAGGTGCTATTTGTGGCACAGGGTGAAGGAGGGAGCTCAGGATCAGGCCCCCAGAATTGTTCCCGGGGTCCCACCTTGGGAGGTGAATACAGGGGACTCTTACTTTCATCCTCGAGGTCTCCGTAGGTCAGCTCCCCGCGCCCTGCAGCAGGAGATGAGAGTGGTCACAGCAGAGCTGGGCTTGGGCCCCCACAGGCCATGCCACACCCAGCCCTGTCGCAAGCGGAGGGGAGGCCCCGGCTTGGAGGGAGATGCCGAAGGGGACGGACTGGGGCTTCCCCCTGGGCCCTGGGGAGACCCCCCGTGGGGAGCAGGGCCCATGCGATCAGGCGATGCACCCCCCACGGCTGTAGCCGGGCTGTCTGTGGGGGCCGGGCTCCGACATTGGGGGCGCTGGCACCGACAGGCTGGTTCCTGAGCAGACAGATTGATTTTCCGGGCGGAGGAAGGTGTGCAGCAAATATCACCTCGAACTCGGCTCCGAGGCCTGGGGGTGGGGCAGAGCCGGGGTGCGGGTCTAGCAGGGCGGAGATGGAGGCAGAGGATGGAAATGCCCAGGGACTGACCGCGCCACAGGAGGAGCTGGCGTGTCCCTCCCTGGCACACGCCCACTCATACCCCTGGGGGCCAGTCCCATCCACCCCCAAGGACTTTGGATGCACTGAGCCCAGCCCCAGCCCACCAGGACCCCCAGCGCAGCCCCAGTGGCTCTTGGTGCCTTGGCCCGGGACGGGCTTTCTCAGCACTGCAAGAGAGGCCCTGGCTGGGAGCATGAAATGGCCGCAAATCACCTCAGAGCTGCTTGGCACCCGCTCTGCTCAGGGCTCCTGGGGTGGGGAGGGGTTCCCAACAGGACAGCCCGGCAGAAAGGAACCCAAACCCACGGGAGACGCGAGAGCCAGGAGCGCCCTGCTGGGGGCGGGGGGGGGGGGAAGATGGGCTGTAGCCCCTCCCAAACGGTAACAAGCCCTCAGGACAGGCGTCAGCCCGACGCAGCCAACCCCCGCCCAGTCCTTCGGGGCCCTAGGGACGGGACACAAGGAGAGCGCTCGTGCCCTCTGCTCAGACCTCCCAGCTGGGCGCTGAGGGCGTCAGAGGAGCCGGGCGGGGGCTGCGTGTGCAGGAGGCAGCGATGGGCCGAGGGACGCACCCTTACGTTGCCTCGTCTGACTCCATGGTCTGTGCACACGGCCGGGTGCTGCATGAACCCCTGGGCCTGCGCCAGGGACCCCACTGGGCACCCGTCCCCCCGGAGCAGCAGGGAGGGCTGGCGACCAGCCAGGGTGCTGGGATGGGGACCGGCTCCCCGAGGATCTGGGCTCTTCATGCTGGCAATCCCAGGCAGCTGGACCGTCCCCAGGGGGCCAGCCGGGTCACAAAGCAGCAGCACCTGCCCTGAGCGAGGGAGACGAGACAAATGCAGCAGCTGGAGCCGGGGTGGTTTGCCAGGTCGGCCTCCCTCTGCCCGGGCAGCATGTCAGGCCTGGAGCCAGGCTCGGCATCCAACCCGCTGGGATCAGACCGCAGGGGCCCAGCGGGAGCTGCCAGGCCTGGCCCCACAAGCAGGACCCTTACCCCACTGCAGGAGCGGGATTAGCAGCCAGTAACAGAGGCGCCGGGGCTGGACAGGCATTCTCCCCACCTGCGGGGTCAGGGCGCAGAGTTCCCCAGGAGAGGGGCAGCAGGGCCCTTCCCCAGATATCCCCCAGCCACTTATCGCCCCATCTAGCACCTGGGCTATTGGCGGCCGCCCAGCCAATGGGAGGGAAGAGGGCAGGGAAAACATGCACTCTCCCAGGGGCTGGATCTTCCAGCCTCCAAAGTCATCAGATAAGAGGTCAAGTGAGCTCTCCAGGCTGCGGGTAACTGTACAGGGAGGGAGGGAGCCGGTTCCTCTGCTTGGGATGGGGCAGGGGTCTGGGGGGTTGGCAAGGGAGCGCTCCAGGCTCCGGGACTGGGGGACAGGCTGATGGCTGACTGGTGCCAGGCACTTCTGCTCACCCGCTCCAATGTCTTCCTAGCTTTGCCTCTTCTTTGCTGGATGCATTTTGTTAGGAAAACAGCCCCAGCCTCTGGAGAGCTGGGGCACTGGCTGCGGGGAGCAGAGCAGCCACACAGAGCAAAGAAACCCACCCACGGAAAATCTCCCGGTACCAAATCTGTCTCCCACGGGAATAGGGTGACCAGATGTCCCGATTTGGGGGTCTTTTTCTTAGATAGGCTCCTATTACCCCCCACGCCCATCCCAATTTTTCACACTTGCTGTCTGGTCACCCTACGCGGGAAGACACAGAGCTGGGCTGGTCCTACTGGGATTTCAGCTGGTCGTTACACAATGTTTTGGGACCGGGTTCTTGCACCTGGGGCGGGGATGGGGAGTTGTCTAGCCCCATTTGCACTCTCTCTAGTCGAGGGCCCTGCCCCTGAAATGCCCTCGGAGAGCCTCAGTGTGATGTGCTCCGGCAGTGCCCCCAACATGCCCCTTACATCAGGGCTGTGAGCAGGGGTGTGCAGAGTCCAGGAGCTGTGAGTGGGGGAGCCATTTCTCCCCGCTTTAATGCCCCAGGACTCTGCCAGAGCAGCATAGGAGGGCCGGAGGGTAGGTGAGACTCGGGCTCCAGGTTGTTCAAACTGATGCTTGGACCCCTCTGCCCCCCACCCCCAGCTACACACGTTATATAGGGGTGCTTAATACTGCGGTGATGTGCGGCACCAGAACCTAACGGGGCTGGGCCAGGATTCTCTCCAGCTCCTGGGAACAGGCATCACGGTAAGTCAGGGATCGGGCAGGAGGGGAGTTCGCTCTCCGTTAGCTGCAGCCCGCAATGCCTTACAGCTATGCCCTGAAACTGCTGACCGGGCAGGTGCATGCGCCACCGAGCGGGGAGAGGGCCAGCTCAGAGGCAGGATTCCAGCCATGTCAGCAGCTGGGAGCGCCTCCCCTTCCCTGTGGGAGAAATCCCGGGCAGCGCAAACAAAAGCAACCAGCTCCAGCAGGTAAACCTGAGACCATCAGCAGGGCCCTGATTCACTCCAGAGAGAAAGGAAAAGTCCAAACAAAACATACAAAGAAGGGTGATGACAAACCAGTACAGGGACAAGAAGGGGGCGAGCAAGGAAAAACCCAGGGGGCCAGACCCTTGGCTGGAGTGAAGCAGCTCAAGGCCACCCACGTCACCAGAGGAACACGGCCACTCACAGCAGATGAGGATCCGGCCTAGGAAAAGGGAGTGGTCTCACTCATAGAATCTCAGGGTTGGAAGGGACCTCAGGAGGTATCTAGTCTAACCCCCTGCTCAAAGCAGGGCCAATCCCCAACTAAATCCCCAAATGGCCCCCTCAAGGATTGAACTTACAACCCTGGGTTTAGCAGGCCAATGCTCAAACCACTGAGCTATCCCTCCCCTCTGGCTCAGACTGTGGTGGCAGGGTGAGGAAGGAACGGTCTGAGTGAAACATCAGGGAAAGTTTCTACCAGGGCAACTTGAGAGGGAAGTGACTCCCCGCCCCCAGGGAAGGCAGGCAGTGCTGGCGGGGTGTGGGGGGGTGATAGCTGCTGTGTCGGGCGTTTCACCGCTGGGAGCGGGTTAAGGGAGGAGTGCAGCAGGATCTAGTGTTTGGGGCAGGAGAGGGGGAGCAGGGCTCAAGTTCCGTTCCCAGCTCTGCCAGGGAATCATGTTGTCATCTTGGGGAAACTGAGGCCTCTCCACCAGCCCCACAGCGCTGAGGTGGGGTTCGCTACTGAATGGTGGCTGAATGCGAGGAGATCTTGGGGGGAAGGTGGGGTACAGGTGCAAAGCTGTACTCTATCAAAGTGAAGGACACCAAGGAATCCACTTCCCTGGGCTCCACGGAGTCCCTCTGCCGGTGCCTTGGCTTCCTCTCGGGTGTGGGGTCAGACTGGGTCAGACCAAAGGTCCGTCTAGCCCAGTGTCCTGTCTGCCGACCGTGGCCAATGCCAGGCACCCCAGAGGGAATGAACAGAACAGGGAATCATCCAGTGACCCATCCCCTGTCGCCCATTCCCAGCTTCTGGCAAACAGAGGCTAGGGACACCATCCCTGCACCTCCTGGCTCATAGCCATCGATGGACCTGTCCTCCAGGAACTTCTCTAGCTCTTGTCTGCATCCCAAGCCAGGCTCTTATCCGAGCCAGTTTGCTGTGATTGGAATCTCAGCCCGGCATGATTGTGACCTTCAGCCCAGCTCAGCAGCAGGGCAGGAGCGGCTCCACGAGATCAGAGGCTTTCCCAGGGAGGCTGGGACCGTGTTCCCTGCTCGGAGCCGCACACACAGAGCGCTTCCTGCGCTGGTGCCACTTGCGGGACCGAAGAGGAGGCGTGGGGCCGTTCTTGCAAAGGTTGGTTAAGCCAAGCCCCAGACCAGCCTCCCAGTCAGCTCATGACAAAAGCCACAGCCAGCCGGTGCAGCCAGCCTGTCCCAGCCCCACAGCCGTTCATTGCTCCCGCCGCTCTGAGCCGCCGCCCCACACTGGTCAGGGATCGCAGAGCCCCATTCTTATCTTTGAGGTTCTAACCAGCCGTGCCTCAAGCCCCCGGAGGCCCTGCAAACACAATGATCTCTCCATTTCCCTCCAGCACCCCACTCCCCACTCGCCCACTCTCTGATCACCTGCACCGAGAACCTGTCCACACTTGGGAATTTACGAACGGAGCTATTCTGGAATAAGGGTGTCCACCCGAGTGCTCAGTCCAGAAGAGCTGTTGTGGTACATTTCCAAGCACAACCAACCCCTGAGATACCGGGCGGGGGGGACATTGGGACTCCCTGCCCTGCACAAGAGGGTTTGTCTCAGCCCAGGGTAGCACAAAGAGCTCCTCTCACACCATGGAATTCCCCCAAAGGCTCCACATGCAGGTTGGATCCTGTCCAGAGGCCCCTGGCACCACCACCAAAGCCAGGGCCACCCTTGCAGGCTGTTGCAGCACCGATGATTTTGGAATACAGGGGTGGCCTCTGGCTGGGAGTCACAATCCCTTTGTTTCCCTTTCAGCAGCTGTGTTTAGCTGCTTGCTCGGGCAGTGCCCGCTGCTTAATCTTGAGTCAGTTCTCATTTAGATCTCTGCTGCTGGCAGAATACGGAGCTAGGATCTGATTTCTATGCAGAGCTCTCTCACAGGAGGAACAGATGTGCAGATGGGATGACAAGTCACTAGGCACCAGCCAGGCTGGGGGCCTCAGGAACAGCTCGAACCTGTAGGATTGTTTGGTTTATGGGAGGGTCGTGTGTGCTCCAACCCCCTGCCCCTGCATGCGGCAGGTCTGCAATCTTACTCCTGTCCCCACTGAAGTCAAAGGCAGAAACTCCCATTGACTTCGGGGCAGACTGGGGAGCCGCGAGGGCAGCACAGCACGGCGCCATGGCAGCATTAATAGCGGTGTGCCTAGTTCTCGCTCTCCGAGGCAGCGTGAACGTGCTAAGGGGCACAAACGTTCCCCCTGCTCAGCCATATCAAACTGGTCATAAGAAAAACAGGGCTTTGAAGCCAATAAAGATAAAGCAAACTATAAACAACAGGAGATTTTTGTTGGAGATACCGGAGCACAAATAATTCCTGTTTCCCTGGGAGAGCAACATGAGCTGATGCTAATCAGCGTTTGTTCTGCTGCTAAGGCAGCCCCAGCCCACCGGGCTGGAAACCCAACCCCAAAGCAAACTGAGTGTAGTGTTTCTGCAAGGAAAGGGGGGGGATTATTACTCTGAGGGGGGCCAGGTTCCTCCAGGATGAAATCGTCCCGTCTGCTTGCTCAGCGCTGCCTGCTCAGGTTTCCCAGTCGGACTCTCTTCATGGCAGATTACAAAACTTGAGACAGTTCCTGACTTCCCTCTGCGGGATCCAGGTGAGAAGGGCAGTTCTCGCTACCCAGCAACGGAATGGCTGACACCCTGCCCTAGTGCCCGGTTCTCTTACCTCCTAATTCAGGGGGAAATTCAAGGCCTTGGTACCCCCCCGCCCCTCATCCCTTAAGTCCTGCTGCAGCCCTATGGGTTAGGTTTGGGGAAAGCTTAGCACGTATCAGGTGCATGTCGAGTGCTGAACATGGGCCACTGGGCTCTTGAAATACACAGAGCAGCGCAGCACACGCCGGGAGTGATACTCAGTGCAAGATCCATCTCCTGCCGGGCAGAGGCTGAAGTTAGCAAGGAGCAGGATGAGGAGTATGGAGAGGAGGCGTCGGCCTATTCCCAATAGCTGTGCTGTGACTCTGGCCTGACATGTGAAGGGTGGGGGTGGGGGTGAGCGGATTTGATGTGCGATTCCTTTTCCTGGCGTAATTACTGTGTGTGTCGGATGCTCCCGATACCCCATCCCCAGGCACGAGGGCAACGTGCAGGATAGGAACAAAACCTATCAGGAAAAGAATCCCTGACACAGCAGTCCGGCCAACCCTTCCGCTCCTCCCACACAAGCCAAAGGAAACAGATGGGCCCTTGACCATGCCCGAAAGATCAACAAACTGGGCTCTGTCAGCCCCCTGGAGGAAGTGCACTCCAGAGCCAAGCCTGGCAACCACCAGACCAACCTGCATCCAGCCCCCAGATGCTTGATTCTGGGGGCTGTTTGCTCCTGGCTGATCCAGCTCCTAGTCAGAGGAGTCTCTCAGCTAGCCAGCACACAAGCCACATCGGGCTTTGTTGATGAAAGGCAGCCCCTGGAAGCCAAGAGGAAGTAGGGTGACCAGACACTAAGTGTAACAAATTGGGGGTAATAGGAGCCTATATAAGAAAAAGACCCAAAAACCGGGACTGTGCCTATAAAATCGGGACATCTGGTCACCCTAAGAGGAAGCCAGGAACAAGTTGGTGCAATGTGCCCTCTAATGCTACCAACCAGAAGGGCAGCACACATGAGAAAAACGAGATGAGCTCTGTCCTCCACAGGGGCCAGAGTGAACTCTAACAAAGGTGCATGTTGTCACTGGAGTCAATCCAAGCATTTGGTGTTACCATAACATCATGAGATTGTCTGTCTCTCACACAGCCAGCAACCAGGAAAGGCTTTAAATCCCCTCTTTGTCTCAACAAGAGCTTGCTTTACAGGAATTAAAAACAAGAGCAGAAAAACTTTGCGAGTTCTTCACCTGTGAATCTTCCAGGCAGGTAGTTGTCAGGCCCATAGAAACTGCCCCGCAGATTGGAAATAATTGACCGAAGTCACCCAACCAGGGTTTCTAAAATCTAAACTATATTTCCTATGGCTCCCATTAGTTCCAAAAAGCCTTTCCTCTGCATGGCTTGAGGCTGGACATACCCTGTTACATCCCCAATGACTAGCTTCAAAGCATGCTAGAGCTGCAAAGTCAAGCCCTGGAAAAAATAATACGCGATCATGTCATTAAAGGCTGTAACAGGAATTACAATGCACATGGGGCCGAGGTACGATTGCACAAGCAATCTTGAATTCTGGCATTTCCCAATGGGTGAGTGCTTGGCTTTGCCAGCGTAACATTCTGCTAACGTACTATTTGTATGTAATTTGCAAATGAAAATAATAATAATAATAAAAAAAAACAGAAATTTCATCCCGTGGAACCTCACTGACCCCATGTGGGTCATCAGCAAGGTTGGGACTTTGAAATGGGTTAGAGCAGGGAGCCAGGACTCCTGGGTTCCATCCCCCAGTAGGGGTGGGGTGGGAGCCAGGACTCCTGGGTTCTATCCCCCAGTGAGGGTATGGGGGCTGTGAGCCAGGACTCCTGGGTTCTTTCCCCCAGTGGGAGTGGGGTGGGAGCCAGGACTCCTGGGTTCTGTTCCCCAGTGGGGGGATGGGGGCTGTGAGCTAGGACCCCAGTGGGGGTAGGGTGGGAGCCAGGACTCCTGGGTTCTATCCCCCAGTGAGGGGATGGGGGCTGTGAGCCAGGACTCCTGGGTTCTGTTCCCCAGTGGGGAGATGGGGGCTGTGAGCTAGGACCCGAGTGGGGTGGGGTGGGAGCCAGGACTCCTGGGTTCTGTTCCCCAGTGGGGGGATGGGGGCTGTGAGCTAGGACCCCAGTGGGGGGATGGGGGCTGTGAGCTAGGACCCCAGTGGGGATGGGGTGGGAGCCAGGACTCCTGGGTTCTTTCCCCCGCTGGGGGTGTCTAGTGGGTTAGAGCAGGGGGCGGGGAGACACTGGGGATTGTTTCTAGTGTTTGTCATAGGTCCTGCCCGCAGTGGTACAGCCCATGCTCCCCTCCCGATCCTAGTGGTACGATCCCTTCCCCCCTCCCCTCGCTTGGTACAGCCCAAGGCGCTGAGAAGAGGACGTTCGCTGCAGGGGGCGGAGTCTCTTTACGTGGGCGGGACCCTGGGTTGCGGCGGACGTGTGGGCGGAGTCTTAGGAAGTGGGCAGGGCTTTGAGCACGGATACGGCGCTGAGGGGAGGAGCCTCCTGGCAGGGGGCAGGGCATGTGAGCGGCGAGGGCGGGGCGAACTGGTTGGCGCAGGCGCAGAGCACGCGGGGTGGGGTGCTGCGGCCTCCAGGTCACCTGAGCGCGATGGATGAGGCGTGAGTAACGGGGCCGGGGGCTGTGGGGCTGGTCCGCTCCCGGGGGAGGGGCGTGGGCCGGGGG